>NC_135979.1:10199164-10361664 GCF_053455715.1 Rhinoraja longicauda | reverse complement strand
GGGGACAGCATGCACCATTGAGTGGCAGTGGGTCTGAGCATACGTGCACGATCGTCAATAGATGTGTGTTTGTATCCAGCAACTAATGCCAGTGCTGACAGCAATTACTGTCTCAGCTCTCTAATTGCTGCGGGTTTATCTTACACAGATATCATGTGCTCGGCACCTCATTCACACAAAGCCTCATTAAATCCTAAAAGATTTGTCCACGTTCCAAATTAAAAGAAGCATAAAAGCCCGGCCAAATTAATCTCTGACATTTGTTTTCTCATTGATGAACGGTTGCATAACTGATTGGACATCTGACCCATGTCTGTGATGCTGTTTGGCAACTCTGGCATTGTTTCTTTGCTGATTGCAAATTTTGATTAATTTGAGTTTGTCTCAAGTCCTGGTCTGAAGTCACTGCGGTGTAGTGGCACAAAAGTAGAGTTGCTTCCTTTCAGCGCCGGAGACGTGCGTTCAATCATGACTATGGGGGCTGTCTGTACGGAGTTTGTACATAGAAACATAGAAAATAGGTGCAGGCGTAGGCCATTCGGCCCTTCGAGCCTGCACCGCCATTCAATATGATCATGGCTGATCATCCAGCTCAGTAACCTGTACCTGCCTTCTCTCCATACCCCCTGATCCCTTTAGCCACAAGGGCCACATCTAACTCCATCTTAAATATAGCCAATGAACTGGCCTCAACTACCTTCTGTGGCAGAGAATTCCACAGACTCACCACTCTCTGTGTGAAGAAATGTACGTTCCCCCTATGACCGCATGGGCTTTCTCTGTGTGCTCCGGTTTCCTCCCACACTCCAAAGGCGTACAGGTTTGTAGGTTAATTGGCTTGGTAAAATTGTGAATTGTCCCTAGTGTGTGTAGGTTAGTGCTGGTGTGTGGAGATCATTGGTCGGAGCGGACTTGGAGGGCCGAAGGGCCTGTTTCCATGCTGTATCTCTAAACTTAAACTAAACTTTCCTTTGCATCACAGCCTCTTCCTCCTTCTTTGAGTATCTCAGCTTGTTCCATAGATCTTGCACTCGTTCAAGGATCCCTTGAATCCTTGCCTAGCCAAGTGCCACTGTGTTTTATGCCAAGATTCTTTACATTGTTTTCCTCCCTTAGTCTCTGCACAGAACCACATCGCATCTCAGTGACTTCCATCTCATCTTCTTTCCTATGAAAGTACTGCCCCCCTCACCTTGTTAACCTCTCCTCTGAAACTTTCCACCCACAGTGCAACCCCTTTGCCTTGCCATCTCACGTGGATATGTAGCTCTGTGGGAAATGTCTCATCGTGGACACTTGGATAAAATGTGATGCTGAGTCGCAATAGGAATTGATTGTGTAAGAAGCCAAAGGGTTGGGTCTTCATCATCAAAGAGGATAGAAACGCAGAAACATTTTAAAAAATAGGTGCAGGAGTAGGCCATTCGGCCCTTCGAGCCAGCACCGCCATTCAATATGATCATGGCTGATCGTCCAAAATCAGTACCCCTTTGCTGCTTTCACCCCCACATCCCAGAGAGTGGTGGTGAGGCGGAGAGATTTAGAGAGAAAAGTCCAGAAACTGAGGGTTGAGCAGTGAAGGCTGGTCACCAATGGCGGGATGAAGGAAATGAAAGAGACGCAAGAGATCTAATAGAGAAAGAAGCAGACATCTCAGATAGTTGTGGGACTGCTGGAGCTTACCTTATAGATGAATGAGGCAGGGAAAGGATTTGAACAGAAGCACACTCAACTGTACCGCTGCGCCAATGTGCCGCCAGGTATGGGGACATTAAGAAGCATAACAGAAACTATGTGGAACTCCTCATGGTATTGGTAAGGAAAATAATGAGAGAATGAAAGATAACCTTTCTTTCTCTATCAGTCTTCACTATATTTGCTCTCTTCACATATTACTTCGAAGCCAATGCCATTTTCATCTCAGCGATGTGGAGGGAATTTGAGAATGGGGTTGAAGAGAGGGTCTGCAAAGCAAAGGATCACATTCCCCTTGTACCTGGTCGAGGACTGGGACACAAGCTGGGAGTAAAAACCGGTGCTGGAGTAACTCAGCATTTTAAACAAAATGCTGGAGTAACTCAGCGGGACAGGCAACATCAGTCTGAACAAGGGTCTCGACCCGAAACCACCCATTCCTTCTCTCCAGAGATGCTGCCTCTCCCGCAGGTTGAATTACTCCAGCATTTTGTATCTATCCCCAGATGCAGATGCGGGATTCAAATTATGAATCAATGTGTTGTGCCGTACAGAGTCTCAGATGGTCAAACAGTAAAGCAGCTCGAACAGTGAAGAGTGGTGTTGAAAATTAATTCTCTAATTTATGTCTGCCCCATATACATTTGTTTAAAATATCTTATATTTAAGGAGAATGTCGTATATTAAATACTCAATTTGACATTTAATTCTCTAATCCGGGGAGGGGACTCCAAGCTTTGTATTATCCTTGACTCGTGTGTAAGTCTACAGAAAGACTTAATCACTTGTCATAACTGCCAATGGTTCAATTCATCACTGGCCAGAGGCAGTAATCTGTGTCGGTCGCTATAATTCCAGTCTGCTACATTTCACCGTGTCAGTGGGGCAGCCAAGCCAGACTAATTAAAGGCAGCAACTGGTGGCAGCTGGGAGTTCCCAGCTCCTGCTCAGCAAAGTTACAGCACAATGCTGGCAAGGAACAACTTAGTGACACGCACACCAGATGGAATAAACCGACAGCCAACACAGTGAGCTGGATCATTCTGCACTGCACACTGTGAACACACATAGACGTGTGTGCACTTGTAGTCAGGATCAAACCAGGGAGGGAGGGAGGGAGGGAGGGAGGGAGGGAGGGAGGGAGGGAGGGAGGGAGAACCCCCCCTCCCCCCCCCCTCATGATAAACTAATTTCATCTGCCCACACATGATCCATGACCCTCAATTTTCTGCATATCCATGTGCCTAGCTAAAAGCCTCTTAAACACCACTATTGACTTCCTCCACCACCACCCCTTGGCATGCATTCTAGGTGCCCACTGTGTAATAAACGCTCCTAACATCTACTTTAAACTTTGCCCTTCTCACCTTATTGCTCTTTGACAGTTCACCATCGGAGAAACGTTCTATCGACACCACTCATAACTTTACATACTTCTTTATTTCTGCAGCTATAACCCAAATACACAAACATGTATTTATTTACCCATATGTGCTCAGGTACACTACACACATTTTAAACAGGGTTGGGTTTTCTTTTGCTCTTTTCTTCCCACAAAAGTGCTGACCAATTCACAGCATTTGGAAGCTTTCACTATCGTATCTTAGACCCCTGGTACCCTGGTATTCTTTGTACCCTTCTATATCTCCAGTTTCCCTCTCCCCTGACTCAGTCTGAAGAAGGGTCCCAACCCGAAATGTCACCCATTTCTCCTCCCGTGAGATGCTGCCTGTCCCGTTGAGTTAGTGCAGCATTTTGTGCCTATTTTTGCTGTAAACCTGCATACACTAAACATTCCTTCCTACACTTAACGTGAAGATTGTTTTTTTTCCTTTCATTATTTAAAACTCATGCACAAATTAAACTGGAATCCCTTAACTCCTGTCCCCCTCTGTCCCCCTCTCTCCCCCCCTCCCTCCCCTCCCTCCCCCCCCTCCCTCCCTCTTCCCCACCCCTCTCTCCCTCCCTCTCTCTAAAATATAATAATCTCTTGAGGTAAACCTTGCAATCCTAGAGGGCAACAACATTGCACATAATTTCAAAACACTGGACAGGAGTGAAGACTTTCACTGCAAGAAACCATCACTGCTAAGGTTTATTATTGTGACGTTTCCCGATGTACAATGAAAAGCTTTGTTTCGCATGCTATGCAAACAGTTCAGATATACTATCTATAAACACAATCATGTCAAGTTCAGGTACAATAGATGGAGTGAAGGGGAAGGTGCAGAGTGCAGAATATAGTTCTCAGCATTAAAGAGCATCACTTCCATAGACAGGCTGAGGTGCTGCTTATCACTTAGCACTGTGTTATAAACCTCCCAGGATCATATGTCTTCTGAAGAATGCCCCACTAGATTGTAGCGCTCTTGCACTCTTTGAAAAAGCTAATAAATGGGGAGTTGGGGGGGAGTGTCTCGAGAAGGTGTTTGTAAACACAAACATGCCCGCCTTCCAAAACAAACGTCAAACCTTACAATCAGGTTGGCTTCAGGCCCTGGGGATTTACAGTGTCACTGTGACCCATATGGATCTGACCTGGGTTGGAGCCAATTCCAGATTAGGATACATCGCAGTATGTGCCAGAGGAGAAAGTTTGCTTGTGTGTGAAGGTGCCATTTCACCACTCCTTGCCTAAACTAGGAGATTGCCTGGGGTCAGTGGCAGTGCCAACAGCTGGCAGAAAGCTGCTTCTTATAATCCAATCTTGTCTGGCATCACAATTAGCGGTTGTCTCAACTCTTGATTAATTTGTGATATTTATTTATTTATTTATTTTCTCCTGCTCCATTGATGTATTGGATGCTGAATGGAATATTCAGTTTGCAAAATATCCACGAACATTAGACAGTACATAAAGCTAGCCCGCCACACCACGAGGAGGAGTATAATCACCGTGGTTGCAATCAACCTGTCATTATCTCTGTAAAGTCTTTTCTTCACCATAGCTGGTTAAGTTGATGAGCGAGGCCATTGAACAAGGAATAGCACGGCACAGAAACAAGCCCTTCGGCCCACAATGAGTGTGCCTTTTCTTCACCATAGCTGGTTAAGTTGATGAGCGAGGCCATTGAACACGGAATAGCACGGCACAGAAACAAGCCCTTCGGCCCACAATGAGTGTGCCGAACATGATGCCAACTTCAATCAATCTTTGCCCGTACGTTGTCCGTATCCCACTATTCCCTGCATATCCGTGGTGTGCCTATCCAAAAGCCTCTCTTGAAGACCACATAATTGATGTCATGGTCAGATCAAACCGTGATCTTGTTGGAAGAACAGCTTGAGGGGGTGAGTGGATAGTGGCATTAAAGAGGCTTTAGATAGGCAAATGAAAATGCAAAGAGTGGAGGGATATGGACCACGTGCTGCCAAAAGAGTTTGGTTTAATTTGGCATCAAGTCGACACCGACATAAAGGGTCAAGTCAAGTCAATTTTATTTGTATAGTGTAGCGACCATAGGGATTGGTCCTGAGAGTCGAACCCTCGGATTGGCCAGCAATGTCACGTGGTGGTTTTGGCGCCCAAAACCAGTCAATGGGAAGAGAACTTCGATGTGAACAGTTTGAGTTAATGGTTGTCTGTAATCTCGTTTGTTATCCTTTGTAATTGAATATTGCTACCGCAATAAACTTCTTTAACAAAGTACAAGCCTCCAGACTCGCCATAATAGCACACTAAAAAACAACCCACGTTGACCAAAGGGCCTGTGCCTGCGATGTACTCTTCTATGTTCTATAAATGGGCTACCCTTAAGTTCCTTCTACACATGAAGAAAACAATAAAGTAATGAAAGCTACCTATCAATTTTCATCGCATAAATAGAGCATCAAATACGTGATAGGACCAGTGCCCTTTTTGTGGCAGCTTGCATTTGTACAGTGGACTGGCTCCTCCGACTTGACACATATCTTTATTAATCGTGCTCCACTAATGGATAACGCAAGTGAATGAATTAGAACATTTATTTGTTTGGACTTAGAAATCAGTTATTATATTCCAATTAAACTGTCCCCAACATTGGATATATTGATGGATTAAAAAAAAATGTTGTTAAGTGCAGCTTGATTTTTCGTTGATATGTACGCTTTCTGTTCACACAAAATAAAAACTGGACGCCACACAGGGGGAGATCTCTGTAAAGGACATGTAATGTGGCACAGGATGTCCCCAGCCCAGTGCAAGCTGGAGATGTGGCTGTTGTAGCCATCACTCTCTCAACAGCTCCATCTCCATCTCCATCTCCATCTCCATCTCCATCTCCATCTCCATCTCCATCTCCATCTCCAGCTCCATCTCCATCTCCATCCTTTGCTTTCTGCCTTTAAGACACCGTCTGAAACCTACTGCTGAGGCTAAGCTGTTGGTCACCTGGTGTAATTTCTCTTTAAAGTCCTTTCAGATAAGGCAGAGGTTCACTTGCACCACCTCCAACCTCATCTACTGTATCCGTCATTCCAGGTGTGGACTCTTATACATCGGCGAGACCAAGCGTAGACTTGGCGATCATTTTGTTGAACATATTCGCTCAGTCCGCCTTGACCTCCGAGATCTCACATTTGCCAAACACTTTAAATCCCATTCCCAATCCATACTGACCTTTCTGTCCTGGGCCTCCTCCACTGTCAGAGTGCGCCAAACACAAATTAGAGGAACAGCAACTCATAATTTTGCTTGGGCAGCTTTCAACCCAATGGTTTTTACATTTTGATTTCTCTAACTTCAAAGTAACCCCTGTGTCCCCTCTCCCTCTCCCTCTCCTTCACAACCACCCTGGTCATCGTGCTAGCTTCACTGTCATCCTGTTGAGTTTAATCATCTCTAAAGCTCGTTATCATCTAACCCCAAGCCAACAATGGACCATTGTGGGCTCCACCTTTCCTTGATCATCGTTACTTTTCTTTGTTTATCTTTCATTCATTTGTTCTATATCTCTCTATATCATGGTGTATATCTCTCATGTCCCTAACTCTCAGCACTGAAGAAAGGTCTCGACCTGAAACGTCACCAATATATTTTCTCCAAAGTTGCTACCTGACCCGCAAAAATGACTCCAGCTTTTTGTGTCCATCCTCATTTTTGTTATCACTTCATTCCAAGGACAGGACTTCCAGCAGTGCATCACAATGAGTCTGAACGTTTACACTTGAATGTCTGGGGCGTTTCTGACTGAGAAGCAAGTGTGCTACTCGCTAACTGCCTTGAGTCTGAGGCTTAACAGGCTGCTAACTCCCTGTCCTGCTGCTAAATGAGTAAGCTTCCCAACTGTAATTGTCTTTCCCCGCTCCTGTTATGTTCTGCTTATCAAGCACCTCACTCTTTTGATTGGCTTCAGAAGCAGTCTGGCTGGAGAATTGTTAATTGGGATTAACGAGGTGTAGCTGCAATGGTTAAGTCAATTCACTGCGCGGCAGAATGAAATCTTGGTTTATGTGGGTGTGAGCTGATTAGCTTTTGCAAGTGGGGTTTTTGTCTGCATTGGCTAGCCAGAGTGCAGTCTGCAGGCAAAGAACCTCTGCTTACAGAGGCTGGAGATTTCCAGATGGAGATAGGAATTAGACTAAGCTTTGATAATCAAGAAGCGGCTTAAATATAAGAAGTAGGCCATGGAGTTCTCATAGATTAAGGTCGTTGGATGCTGTTAACTTGCAGGTGAGCGAGAGCTCGGAAGGGAGAAGTAGAACTAAGTGGCATCACATTGAAATGACTTAAGTTGTGATGAAATGGGACAAAATAGGTTCTTTATCAATACAATACAATACAATACAATACAATACAATACAATATATCTTTATTGTCATTGTACAGGGGTACAACGAGATTGGGAATGCGCCTCCCATACGATGCAATAAATTAATTAGCTAATCAGTATAAATTTAGACAACCCAGTGAAACAAAATTAGAAACAGTTTTAAAACAGAATAAAGTGCAAGTAGGTCTGTGCCAGTTCACTGTGCGATGTGACCATCCGGCTCAGCAGGACCGGTTCATAGCAGCTATGGCCCTGGGGATGAAGCTGTTCCTGAGTCTGAAGGTGCGGGCGTAGAAGGCCTTGTAGCGTCTGCCCGATGGTAGAATTTCGAACAGACTATTGCAGGGGTGTGAGGAGTCTTTGTGAATGTTGGTGGCTTTTCTGAGGCTTCGTGTGTTGTAGATGCCCTCCAAGGCTGGTAGCTGTGTTACGATAGTCTTCTGAGCTCTTTGGACTACCTGCTGAAGAGCTCTCCTCTCTGCCTCCGTGCAGCTGAGATACCACACAGGGATGCCATGCGTTAGGATGCTCTTTATGGTGCAGCGGTAGAAGGTCGTCAGCAGCTGTTGGGGCAGACCAGACTTTCTCAGTGTTCTCAGGTAGAACAATCGTTGCTGCGCCTTCTTGACCAGCGCAGCGGTGTTAGTGGACCATGTGAGATCCAACGTCCTGTGAAAGTTAAATGAAGTACAAGCGTTCCATACTGTAATGCAGGTAAATATTAATATCGTACAACACAGAAGACTATCCAGTCCAAGAAACCATTTCCACTGGATGAGGAGCCTGACTTAGGGTTTACAAATTGGACTAGGATCTTTCAGGAGTTGAGGTTAAAAAACATGTCTACGTGCAGAGTAGGAGAAATTTGAAACCTAAAACAGTATTGCTGTTGGGCTAAATGTTAGGTTGATACTTTTTTTATTCATGAAAGACATTAAGGGATAAGAGAAGAATGCATGATCTAAGCATCAATTACTGTTGCAAGGAAAGGTTGAAAGGTTGAAAAAAAGATTGAGTTCATTTTCTTTGGAGTAGATAAGACCTGATTCCCTATACAAAATTATATTGTCTCATAATAGTGATGAATCTTTTCCCTTAGCGGAGGGCATCGGTTTAAGGTAAGGGGTAGGAGATTGAGATGGGATTTGAGGAAGAATTATTTTGAGCCAGAGTGCAGTTGGAATCTGGAATGCCCTCCCTGTGGTGGAAACTAGTGCTCTCATACCATTTAACAAGTATTTAGATGAGCACTTGAAATGGTATGGGGTAAAGGGAATTGATGGCCTTTGTGGCCAAGTTTTGCGGATGATACGAAGATAGGTGAAGGGGTGGGTAGTGGAGAGGAACCAGGGGAGTCCGCAGAAGGAATTGGACAGGTTGGAAGAGTGGGCAAAAAAGTGGCAAATAGAATACAGTGCAGGAAAGTATGCGGTCATGCATTTTAGCAGTAGGAATAAAGATGTGGACTATTTTCTAAATGGGGATTCAGAAATCAGAGGTGCATATGGACTTTGGAGTGCTAGTGGATTCCCAAAAGGTTACTTTGCAAATTGAACGTGTAGTAAGGAAGGCAAATGCAATGTCAGCATTTATTTTGAGAGGACTAGCATATTAAAAAAATACAGGGATGTAATACAAAGGTGTTATAAGGCACTGGTCAGACTGCATTTGAAGTATTGTGAGCAGTTTTGGGCACCATATCTGAGGAGCGATGTGTTGGTGTTGGAAAGGGTCCAGAGGAGGTTTACAAGAATGATCCCAGGAATGAATGGGTTAATGCATGATAAGCATTTGATGGCTGTATTCGCTGGAGTTTAGAGGGATGAGGGGGAACTCAATGAAAGCTGGATGGAGTTGAAGGCCTGGATCGAGTGGATGTGGAGAGGATGCTTCCATTAGTTGGAGAGTCTAGGACCAAAGGGCACAGCCTCAGAATAAAAGTCAGAGGGTGGTGAATCTGTGGAATTCATTGCCACAGAAGGCTATGGAGACCAAGTCACGGGATATTTTTAAAGCGGAGATTGACAGATTCTTGATTAGTACGGGTGTCAGGGGTTATAGGGAGAAAGCAGGAGAATGGGGTTGAGAGGGAAAGATAGATCAGCCATGATTGAATAGTGGAGTAGACAATGGGCCGAATGGCCTAATTAAGCACCTATAACATGAATTTATAAGATTATGAGAGACATAGATAGGGTAGATATCCGTCCTCGCAAATCATTATGCCTTCTTTCTCAATTACAACCTTGTGAATGGCAGGGCAGACATGAGCTAAATGGTGTCTCTCCTCTTCCATTTAATATGCCCTTTCCATGTAAGAGTGCCCCAGTATCTGGCTTCAAGATCGTATTGAATAACTGACAATTTTAACCAATAAAACACATTTAAAAAAAACCCCAATTACAGTGGATTTGTCTACAGTGACAGGCAGCTTCTAGGAACTTCTACCGATTTCTTTTGAACCAGTAAATCAACAGCAGATGGTCAAATTGTTACAATCCTTAAAGATATATAACTACCGATATTACACATGCTACAACTTCCTGTACTATCTTTAACTCCAGTACAACTCGTAGAATTGTTTATTTTTCAATGGAAGAACTATTCATTTAGAATTATGAAATATTCACCTCAATGTTGGTCTATGCCTTTCTCTTGTCATAACGTTTAATCTAATTTCCAAATCAACCTTTAGGACTTCACTCAATTTACCTTCATATTCCTTCCCAAGTCAGCTACTCCCAAAGTGAGTGTGAAATTAAATTTTGCACATGTTCAGAGGCCAATGTTACGAATTCAAACTTCATTCCAGAGATTCCAGCTCGTGGCCCAGGCTTTCCATTCCAGTGCATCACTGAGGGAGTGCTGCACTATCAGAGGTGCTGCCTTTCAGTTGAGGTGTTAAACTGAAATCATCTGCCTTCTCGGGCAGAGCTAAACAAATCCATGGCACTTTGCAACAGAGCAGGATATCCATGAATGTATTTTAGAACCAATTCTTGCACAATCTTGCACTACGCGTTATTCCCTTATTCTGTACCTGTACACAGTAGACGGCTTGCACAGTCTTTTCGCAGACTGGAGAGCACGCAACAAAAAAAGGTTTCACTGCACCTCGGTAAACGTGGCATTAATAACAATAGTTACATTGCAGTCATTGTTATTAACACAGGTTGTTTTGGCTGCACATCACACTTGGGTGTCTTCCAGTGTTCTATGAATCCCCACACTAATAAAGGCTTTCCCTTGGGTACAACAAGATATATGATCAATGAAATAAACAATCTACTCATCTTCCCCATCTATCCAATCTAAAGAAGGGTCCCGACCCGAAACGTCACCTTTTCCATGTTCCCCAGAGATGCTGTCTGACCCACTGAGTTACTCCAGCACTTTGTGTCTTTTTTTGTGTGAATTGGCAGCTGCAATTCCTTGTGTCTACAGTCTACTCATTTATTTTGTAGCTGTTGTGTGGGCGTCATGCCATGTGGCAATTGGCTGGAGTGTTTCCTGACCGTGCCAAGGTGATTATACTTGGAACATAATCTATTGGCAGCAGGCAACTTTGATAATTAGTAGGGTCGTGGAAGTTGATGTTAAGTGTCCGTTCAATTCTTTTCAATCAGGATTCATTTTACAATTTCAGGAGAAAAGAAATATGAAGTGGTATTGTGCTGACTGCTTCAAATCAGGGAATGTAGGTATGTTTACAAAATAACAAGATAATATAATCCTTCATAGAAGGTAGATTTACAAATCAGGAAAATCATCAGAGCCAGGAATCTTTGGGTAGAGGGCGTCACAGATCATGTTACCGACAATATGCACAAGTCTTATCACAGATACATAGACAATCGGTGCAGGAGTAGGCCATTCGGCCCTTCAAGCCAGCACCGTCATTCAACGTGATCATGGCTGATTATCCACAATCAGTACCCTGTTCCTGCCTTCTGCCCATATCCCTTGATTCTGCTTGCGATAAGAGCTCTCTTTCCCTAAACCATAACGCATTACGAAATGAAGAATTTTTCATTCATCCACACTTATTCTCCTTTTATGTGAATCTGGAGGTTTAGCTCATTCACGCCATGATATTTATTTTGGTGAAAGGCAGGGTTTTTAATTGATTGTGTATTTTAATGGACCGTGTAGGTGATAGTGGTTTGTCCTCGGGTAATGAAACAGGGATCGGCAGGTAATGTTCTTTTTGGGGCATCACTAACTGAAGGAAATAAGTATTTGGTGCAATCAATGATAGGTTCTCACTAGGTGAGGAATGCTCGGCTTATGCACAACCTGTGCACGTGAACAAGTGTTTTGGAGACCGGTGGGATGGCTGTGTGCTGTGGGGCTGCAGGCATCTTCTGCTGGGTGGGAATGGAACATTTCCCAGTGCCTTCTCGTCTTCTCTCCCCATCCTATTACTTCTCTCCCAGCCCTATTACCCCCCCCCCCCTCCCCCCAATCTGCATCAACTGAGCTGAGCAGAGCTGGGAGCTCTGAGCAGACTCGCATACAGAGTCTGCAAGGCCAGCTGATGGTTGCTTTTCCAGTACCCGATACCAAAGGTTCTCAGGAACTGAAACTTGTCCTAAGGTGCAGTGGACCTGAATATAAAAGTCAACTTTAAATAGGGCACCCTAGAGTCTCTAGTGCTCACTGGCATGGTTTTGGTTTACTGTCTATCTGATAGGGATGCTGCAATTGGTGACCCTTCATTGTATGAAAAAAAGCTGCTGGAGGAGTGAGTTGAGGCAGGTACTGTTGCAACTTTTAAGACACATTTAGACAGGTACATGGATAGGACATGTTTAGAAGGATATGGGCCAAATGCAGGCAGGTGGGACTAGTGTAGATGGGGCATGTTGGCCCGTGTGGGCAAGTTGGGCTGAAGGGCCTGTTTCCATGCTGTAAGACTCTGTGACTGTGAATTAGACACAAGGCCAGGGAACAATTCAATTTGCAGTCTGCCCCTGTACTGTAGAACAAACTAGAAAACACGTAGTTAGAAGGAACAGGACAGTACTTGAAATGGGGACTTGGGATTCTGGGAATGTTGCTAACAGATGGGAAAAGAATCATGGCAACAAAGTTCTATTTCATTGAAACCTGTCGTTTAATAGACAGCTTAGAAAGGATATTTCCAATAATGGGAGAGTCTAGAGGGAACAAGCAAAGGGAACAAGCTCAGAATAAAAGGGCATACCTTCAGAATGGAGATGAGAAGGACATTCTTTAGCCAATCTGTGGAATTCATTGCCACAGATGGATGTGAAGCCCAAGGCATTGGGTATTTTTAAGACGGGGATTGAAAGGTTCTTGTTTAGGAAGGTTGGCAAAGATGGTGGGGAGAAGGCAGGAGAATGGGGTTGAGAGGGAAAATAGATCAGCCATGATTGAATGGTGGCATAGACCCGATGGGTTGCATGGTCTAATTCTGCTCCTACGTCTCATGGTCTTCTTTTGATCGGATTGTTTGGTGGATGGGAGAAAAATTAAGGGGGTAGGGAGAGATTGATCTAGAATCTATGGGACTTAGTAGACAGTAGATGAGAGGGATCATATGGAGGGAGGAAAATAAAACGTTACTTTCATGTTAAGATTAGTCCAAAGTGTTTTACTATCAGTGATGAGTGATCTGTTGAATGAATTACTCTTGTAACATTGGAACTAGAGCAACCAATTAGTGTGCAACAAGGTCCCATAAACAGCAAGGAAAGGTTCATCAATTCACAAGTGAGAGGAGCAGAATTAGGCCATTCGGCCCATCAAGTCTACTCTGCCATTCAATCATGGCTCTCCCTCCTAACCCCATTCTCCTGCCAGGCTTCATCGCAATGTCTCTTCCAGAGAGGGTGTGAGAGAAATGCAAGCAGTTCATCCAATATCGCTTGATCTGTCAAGCTGAGAGTTTTGGTGCCAATAAATATCTGGAAGTATTGAGACGTGTAGTTAATAGAAAGGAGGAGGGACAGACACAGGGATCGGGTAAAGAGTGCGAATGTGAGATTAGGATGCTGTTTGTGTGGATAAGAAGGATGCTGCCCTGTTTGTCGTGTAATTTACCTGTGATTGTACGTTGATACAATGTAAGAGAAGTGTTAATGATTGCGTGTGACCCTGGGAACTGTTTTTTAAAGAACGCAAAGACTCAGAAAACTTTTTGCTTCTGCGGCTTCCATTGCCACCTTGGAATTAAATTTACTGCTTGGAACTTAGAACAGGACAATAATGCCGTGCAGTGTCAGAACATTATGTATAGGAATACACTAAAGATCTTTCTTAGTCTGTGATGGGAAAGACTGAAATAGCTCGTGCTAGATGTGAATGTGAAGTTTGATCGCACTGAGGCAATGAGTTAGACAACAGGTGCAGGCGTAGGCCATTCGGCCCTTTGAGCCAGCACCACCGTTCACCGTGATCGTGGCTGATCATCCACAATCAGTACCCCGTTCCTGCCTTCTCCCCATATCCCTTGACTCCGCTATCATTAAGAGCTCTATCTAGCTCTCTCTTGAAAGCATCCAGGGAATTGGCCTCCACTACCTTCTGAGCAGTTTAACCACTTTGCTTTTCTCGGGAAGAAAGATTACAATGAAGCTTGATAGAAATGGTTTAAATTATAATAGGCTCTTTGCTTCCTTCCTATTTTCACTGTGGACGAGACCTGAAAATCTTTGGTGTCACAATTGGCCTTGAGTTGTGATTCCTGCTATATTTCTGTGCCATCAGTAAGACTATCTACCTCCACATCTGGAACAGCTTCTGACTGTAACATATAAGATTATTAAGGGGTTGGACACGTTAGAGGCAGGAAACATGTTCCCAATGTTGGGGGAGTCCAGAACAAGGGGCCACAGTTTAAGAATAAGGGGTAGGCCATTTAGAACTGAGATGAGAAAAAACGCTTTCAGTCAGAGAGTTGTGAATCTGTGGAATTCTCTGCCTCAGAAGGCAGTGGAGGCCAATTCTCTGAATGCATTCAAGAGAGAGCTAGATAGAGCTCTTAAGGATAGCGGAGTCAATAGACAATAGGTGCAGGAGGAGGCCATTCGGCCCTTCGAGCAAGCACCGCCATTCAATATGATCATGGCTGATCATTCTCAATCGGCACCCCATTCATGCCTTCTCCCCACACCCCCTGACTCCGCTATCGTTGTGCAAGCCTTGCTTATATCAGTCACTAAATTACTTAAATGGCCAATTTACCAAACTTCTACTTTAATTGATCAACCAATCCAGGTACTCACTTCTATCCTGCCTTCCTGACGAGCTTGGAGTTATGCACTTTTCTGACTGACTACTAACGGCCTCTTGGCGCTCTTTTTAAACTGCCTTTTCACACAGCAATTACCACTTACTTTGCTCTCAGCCAACGGTCGTCCTTGCTCTGTTCCCGACCTTTTCTGACTGACTACTAAGTCAGGGGGTATGGGGAGAAGGCAGGAACGGGGTACTGATTGAGAATAATCAGCCATGATCACATTGAATGGCGGTGCTGGCTCGAAGGGCCAAATGGCCTCCTCCTGCACCTATTGTCTATTGACTCTGGCTTCTGCCTCAGATCAGAGTACTGAAATGCTCATTCTTTCTTTAGCACTTCCAGTGCACACCTTGCAACTCCTGATGACCCCCGGAATCATGGGGGTCAATAAACAATAGACAATAGACAATAGGTGCAGGAGTAGGCCATTCAGCCCTTCGAGCCAGCACCCCCATTCAATGCGATCATGGCTGATCACTCTCAATCAGTACCCCGTTCCTGCCTTCTCCCCATACCCCCTCACTCCGCTTTCCTTAAGAGCTCTATCCAGCTCTCTCTTGAAAGCATCCAACGAACTGGCCTCCACTGCCTTCTGAGGCAGAGAATTCCACACCTTCACCACTCTCTGACTGAAAAAGTTCTTCCTCATCTCCGTTCTAAATGGCCTACCCCTTATTCTTAAACTGTGGCCCCTTGTTCTGGACTCCCCCAACATTGGGAACATGTTTCTTGCCTCTAATGTGTCCAATCCCCTAATTATCTTATATGTTTCAATAAGATCCCCCCTCATCCTTCTAAATTCCAGTGTATACAAGCCTAATTGCTCCAGCCTTTCAACATACGACAGCCCCGCCATTCCGGGAATTAACCTAGTGAACCTACGCTGCACGCCCTCTTCCTCATCTCCGTTCTAAGGGGCATTGTTGCCCCTTGTCAGCCTAACAAGGGGCAGCAATGTGCAGCAGTCACCAGCAGATCAAGTAGCGAATTACAGAGAGAATGGTGGAACTCACAGCAAAATGGAAAACCTGAAGCTGTGAATACTGTATTTGTAAAGGGTGTAGAAAGGAACTGCAGATGCTGGTTTATAGCAAAGGTGGACACCAAGTGCTGGAGTAATGCGGCGGGTCAGGCAGCATCTTTGGAGAAAAAGGATGGGTGACGTTTTGGGTCGGGACCCTTCTTCAGGCTCTGAACAGTTTGAAGAAGGGTCCCGAACCAAAAAGTCCTTTTTCTCCTCAGGTGTTGCTTGACCCGCTGAGTTACTCCAGCACTTTGTATCTATCTTCTGTATTTGTGACGGGGATGGGCAGTTCACTAAATTTTAGGCAGAATGGCCTTTGTGCTGCACGTCGGTTAGGAGTGCTGACTGGGGCTATACAAGGCTACGGAGCCTCTGGTTATGGTGGCTATCACAGTCAAATTATTGGTTTTGCAATCTGATTTCTAATCTCAGTAAGGGCTCTTTTGTACAATGAGCAAGAAGACTTCAGTAGCACACTGATTCCTTCAACTCCCCCCTCCCCCCCTCCCCCCCTCCCCCCCTCCCCCTCCCCCCTCCCCCTCCCCCTCCCCCCTTCCCCCTTCCCCTTCCCTTCCCCTCCCCTCCCTGCACCTTTTCCCACCTTCATACACTTATCTCCCATCCCCGAGTCCACCATTTCCCTTTTATTCCCTGTCCTTCCACTTCCCGCTGTTTCCGTTCCACCCACACCCGTCGTCCGACTCTACATTTCACTCCAGCTCTCCTTATTTAACGCCCTTTAATCACCTTTGCACCTGATGAACCTTTGTCACCTACTCCACCCATCTCCCAATTAAACCCATCTCGCCTATATCCACCGATTGTTTGCCATGCCCTGTCCTGACCCCACCTCTCTTTTCCAGCTTTCTCTCCCTACCCCAATAACTCAGAAGGAGGGTCTTAACCCAAAACATCATGGCGGCACTGTGGCGCAGCGGTAGAGTCGCTGCCTTACAGCGAATGCAGCGCAGGGGACCCGGGTTCGATCCCAACTACGGGCGCCGTCTGTACGGAGTTTGTACATTCTCCCCGTGACCTGCGTGGGTTTTCTCTGAGATCTTCGGTTTCCTTCCACACTCCAAAGACGTACAGGTTTGTAGGTTAATTGGCTGGGCAAATGTAAAAATTGTTCCTAGTAGGTATAGGATAGTGTTAATGTGCGGGAATTTACGGTCGGCACGGACCCAGTGGGCCGAAAGGGCCTGTTTCCGCGCTGTATCTCTAAACTAATCTAAACCACCTGTCCGTTCCCTCCCCAAATGTTGCCTGGTCCGCTGAGTTCCTCCAGCGATTTGCATTTAACTTTAAACTTTAATTGTCTTTAAAGCACTTTGCTGCGCAAGGTTAAGAAGGATGCCACATAAAATGCAAGTTCTTTCTTTGTCATCATAGATAAACTGTTTGTAATCTTTCAGCAATAGTAAGGGGACAATGGAATGAACTTGTGTTAACGGCTTCAAACCAGGTAATGGTGAAGTCAGCTTACATCATAACAAAATAACATGGCACTAAGCACAGAATGGATTTACAAATCAGGTCAACATAGCAGGTCAGAAATCCCTGAAAGTACCACTGACGGCCTGAACTGTGTTACAGCCTTTATGCTGAGCAATGTTTTAATCACCCACAGTCACAGTTTTTAATAGTAAATCTCTGAACCCATTACTGAGCTCAATACCTATTCAACCCATGGAATCCATTGTTCAAGGTTTGTTTATTGTCACATGTACCAATTAAGGTACAGTGAAATTCAGATTGCCATAAGGTCATACCAATAAAGAGCAACAAGACACCCAAATAAATGTTTAACATGAACATCCACCACAGCGACTCCCACCTTCCTCACTGTGATGGAAGGCAAAAAAGGTTCCACCTTCTTCCCTTCTTTGTTCTCCCGCAGTCGGGGCACTCGAACCATCCGTTGTCAGGGCGATCGTGGCACGCGCAACTGGCGGTCGAGCCCTCCACGTCAGGGTGATCAAGCTCCCACATCGGGGGGGAATCTCAGCTCCCCGTGCTGGGCGATCGGACTCCCGAGTTGGGGCTGGTCGAACCTCCTGCGGCTTGGAGCTTCCTGACATCAGTCTCTACCCGAGACTGCGAGCTCCTCGATGTTGAAATCCGCAGGCCGTGGTTGGAGCGTCGATCCCAGGCATGGGATCGCAGGCTCCAATGGTAAGCCCACGTCCCCACGGTGGGGTCAAAGTCAGTCTCGAGCAAGGCCGCCAGCTCCATGATGTTAGGCCGCAGAGCGACCGGAGATACGAATTTCTGATCACACGTGCCCTATCTTAGTTTAGTTTAATTTAGAGATACAGCCTGGAAATAGGCCCTTCAGCCCGTCGAGTCCGCGCCGACCAGCGATTACCCCGTACATTAGCACTATCCTACACACTAGGGACAGTTTACAATTTTTATTGAAGCCAATTAACCTATAAACCTGTACGTCTTTGGAATGTGGGTGGAAACCGGAGCACCCGGAGAAACCCGACGTGGTCACAGGGAGAACGTACAAACTTGGCAAAGACAGCACCCACAGCCAGAATCGAACCCGGGTCTCTGGCACTGAACGGCAGCAACTCTACCGCTGTGCCACCTTGCCACCCCAAGAGACATCCCACTGGCTTCGGTAGGAGGGCAGACTGGCAGAGGCTTGGGAACTCCCTGGAGATCTCAGAGAGTGAAGCACTGACATTATTTAGAAAAATCTTAGAGCCAATGCCCGTCTCTCTAAGGTTCCTTCGTGAACTGGAAGACTGTGGACCAGAGGATCAGCCTCATTTGGGTACTGTAGTTTGTCAAGGAAGTTTGACGTGCAGTGCATCCCAGTATCTTTGTTTCATTCTGTCTCAAAGACACTGGAAGATAGCCTGTAATTTAAATTAAGGAAGTTGTTTACTAAGTAAAAGCACCTACAGGGAAACGTGGAGGATTTCTCTGGTGTGTGTCTTCTGCCAAACAAGTAGACATCCCATTGAAACTTCTCCCCAAAACATTGTTGTAGTATAAACACAGAGCACTTTGCCACATGGTCCAATGCCTGGAGTGGAACCAACTGATATTATACATACACTCCTCTACTGACGGAAAAAACCCCATCCAGAATGAACTATTCACTTTACTATAGAATCCTCCAGATATTGGTTAGATTGACTCCACTCTCGGTCTGAATGCAATGCCTCAACTTTATACTATATTTAAAAATGTTATGGAGTAGAACTAGAGAGGGTAAGGTCATAAGGACATTAGTGATAGAAGCCGAAATAGGCCATTTGGCCCATCAAGTCTACTCCGCCTTTCAATCATGGCTGATCTATCGTTCCCTCCTAACCCCATTCTCCTGCCTTCTCTGCATAACCCCTGACACCCGCACTAACCAAAGTCCGTATTGATCTGCTGGTGAGTGGGACTTTGGGTTGTGGACTGGCGATCCACGGCTGAGGTTTGGACAGTTGCATGGAGGTAAGAGATGAGGAGAGGATCTGACTGAAGTGTGAAGCCTTTGGCGTTAAATAACCAGCCAACTCTCGTTATCTAATTGTTGGGGTCAGGTGCGGAGAGGCGTCCGAGTCCTTCTGTGCCTCAGTGAAAGTGAGGATTGCAGGAGAGGAGAGGAGAGGAGATGGTTGTGAGGGAGAGGAGTCGAGATTCGACCAGTGACTGATGACAATGGATGAAGGAAGCAGAAAACAAACATACTGGTCCCCCTCGTTAGCCTCCCAGATGGCTGTGTGGAGCCGGAGCTGTGCCTTTGTGCTCCATGCTGTGCCTTTGTGAGCACATCCTTTATCGAGGGATAATAACCCAGGTCTTAATAGATATGAGAATTGATTGTTTTTGAATGTAGGTCAGGTCCTGCTTGCTGGCTTGCTCCGTGCGCCTGGTACTTGATGGGTTAAGGTCAATGTCGGAGTGGGTGAGATGCGGGTCACTGACAGCATCAATCAGATTTAACACTGACCATGTGCTATGTTTACATCTGTTCTTTGCTCTGGCGCTTTATCTTCGTGCGGGAGGGGAGGTCTGTGGAGGGAAAGGGACAGCTTCCAAAGGCGAAAACCACTAATGGCCTCCCGATTGGTTAATCTGAAATAATCCCCTGATTGTTGGGCAACCCGGCAGCCTGTGTGTGGACTGGATGCGCAGAGAGTCACGGTGGGCCCAACCTGATTGGATAATTCCAGACGGTTGGGTGAATGAGGAGAGTGATCCTGTGCTGCCTAAAGGTTTGGAAGCCCAGACTTGCGGGGCTGATGCTTGGACAGGAGCCCAAGTGTGAAACAAGGATGCGGCTTTAATCGGACCCAGCAAGGGAGAGGGGTATGGAAGGGAGGTTGATCACAGCACTGTAGTGGCCAATCTGGACCTGTAAGTACCTTCGTTCTGCACCTGGGCCCTTGCTGGCAATGTTCTCTTATGGCTGCCGTAAAGTTTATTGATCCGTGCGGAAATGAGATTTCCGTGGCTGGAGTTGGTGGGGCATGGCATGCACACAAGGTCTGTTTTACTGTAGATTCTTGGCTGAGGATTGAGCGATAGATGACAAGATAGCAGCGAAGGAGAGTTTTGAATATTAAAAAATTTATGCACCCGGCCAAACCAAAAATTAGAGGAATAGTGGGACCGAAGAAGCTCGGGTCAGTTTGTATATTGGGTAATCGTTGTATTCCTTTACTAGAACTGGCTGAGTCCTGAACTTTAGGTTACTTGAGGAAGTGAAATTAGTTCCCAGTCAGTTTCAACCTCGATGATGTGCAGTACCAAGAATTCGTCTGAAACTTTCTCAAAGAGAAGCCAGTTTTGTAAAAGCAGGTTGACCTTGTTTTTGTTTCACTCACCCATTTAAAAAAAATTAATCACACAAGGCAATTACGTAAATTGTAATGAAACTCCCAATGTGTGTACAATGTGATGTTGCTTTACACTGGAACATTAATCAGTTATGACCGTTTATCCTCAAGAGAACTCTGCCCTTTTAACCAAGAGCTGTTTCCAATTATTTGTTTCTAACTCTGAAATTGTGCTGCAGTTTTCAATCATTTACAGCTTGATGAGGTAAACTTAGAACATTTGTAAGCAAAACCATGAATGTGTCTTAAACTGTACTGAATGGATCACCCTGGTTGATGTATCACTGCTAGGTGGTTTGTATCATAAACACCAGAGTCCCAATGTTCAGCCATGATCACATTGAATGGCGGTGCTGGCTCGAAGGGCCGAATGGCCTCCTCCTGCACCTATTGTCTATTATCTATTGTCTATTGTTCTTCTGCAGTGCTACAGTTGCCGGGTAGACACCTCATTAACTGGGCAAATGCTGGTGCATTGTGATAGAGTGGTTGTGGATCAATATCCATGGTGTCTACAAATGAGTAGGAAGGAACCACTGATACTGGTTGACACCGAAGATAGACACAAAATGCTGGAGTAACTCAACAGGACAGGCAGCATCTCTGGAGAGAAGGAAATTGGTGTCGTTTTGGGCTGAGCCCCTTCTTCAACCCGAAAAGTCACCCATTCCTTCTCTCCAGAGATGCTGCCTGCCCCGCTGAGTTACTCCAGCATTTTGGGTCCATCTTCGGTATCTCATATTTGGATCACGAAAGAAAGATCTGTTTTTCTTTGGACACCTTTCATGATTTGGGGATACCTCGGAGTGGTTTACAGTGACTGCACTACTCTGCGTGGTAAAGTCACACTTGTAATGTAGGAAAATAAGACACAAGGTCTCGCAAGTAGCTATGAGGCAATCATCAGGTGATCTGAATTTAATGATGTTGTTTTAAGGGCTAAATACTGCCTCGGGCTCAGAGGACAACTCCCCTTCCCTTCTGAATTTCTTTTATATCCTCTTGGGAGGACAGAAAGGGGCTTGGTTTAATGTCTCATTCAAAAGGCATCTCAGGCAATGCGGTGATCTCTTTGCACTACACTTGAAGTGCCAGCCTGGATTGTCAACCAAAATATTTGCCCGTTACATTCTGACCGTGTGTGGAAGAAGCTGCCTGAATCTACTGCTCTGTTACAGAGTGAAGGTAACTGTTCTGGTGGGTTTCAAAGTCAAGTTAAAGTTTGGAAGAGAGAAGGCAGTGTTCTCAGAAGAAGATTCACAATATCTTACATTTAATGCTCTGTGCAGTTAAAATA
This sequence comes from Rhinoraja longicauda, assembly GCF_053455715.1. Taxonomy (NCBI): domain Eukaryota; kingdom Metazoa; phylum Chordata; class Chondrichthyes; order Rajiformes; family Arhynchobatidae; genus Rhinoraja; species Rhinoraja longicauda. Next base: position 10,339,781 of record NC_135979.1, on the reverse strand, counting down.
TTTCCACTCATTACGTATTAATTTTTCAAGATATTTTTGCCTATCTGTAGTCAGCATCCCCAGACCTGGAAACATCTACACTTCTTCCTTTACGATTATGTCTTGGTAACCGTGAGACAGACAGTACTTTCACCATTGCCAACTACGTGTGAAACTACATTTTAACTATTTTTGTCCAGCACGTTATCATAGCAGGGTTCTGGTTTATGGAAGCTATTAAGGGATTTTTTTTTGTGGGAATTTTTGTCCTATATCATGCACATTTTCTGACCCTAATTCCATCACTAATGTGGGTGCAATAAATTTGAATGTTGTTCTGTCCTGCATAATTACACTTGATTCCTGTGGTTAAACCTTGTTATTCTTTGATTGTCCAGTACCCTCCTTTGCTCAGGATGTGTAGGAAAATAACTGCAGATGCTGGTACAGATCGAAGGTATCACAAAATGCTGGGGTAACTCAGCAGGTCAGGCAGCATCTCTGGAGAGAAGGAATGGGTGATGTTTCGGGTCGAGACCTGTCCTTCAGACTGGAAGGACGGGTCTCGACCCGAAACGTCACCCATTCCTTCTCTCCAGAGATGCTGCCTGACCTGCTGAGTTACTCCAGCATTTTGTGATACCCTCCTTTGGTCTGTTAATTCACCAAACGGAAGCACTAACGATGAGGCATCATCTGTTGTCTCCAGAGGACTTGCCTCAATGGAGTTGCATACAAATGGCAACATTTCCTCTTTTAAGTCCATTTGTCAGGACTCCCTCTTTAATAACAATTACATTTTCAAGCTACCCTCTTTAAAAGGTGTCAGTGTATGGAACAAATGCCTGGCGAACTCAGCGGTTAAAACAGGAAGGAATCGTTGGGGTTTCGGGTCAAGGCCCTGCATCAAGACTAATGTAAGATCTCGATCCAACACATAGACAATTACTTACCCTCCTCCCCCCCTCCCTCTCACCTCGTACCTGCTGCTCATACTTTGAATATGGATCGGAGGGGCTTCAAGGGATATTGACCAAGTGCAGGCAAATGGAACTAGCCTAGAACGGCAACTTGGTCGGCATGAGCCAAAGGGTCTGTTTCCATGCTGCAAAGTTCTATAACTTTATGACCTGCTGACTTCATCCAGCTGTTTGTTTCTCTGCTCCAGATTCTGTCATTAGCAGTCTCTTGTGTCAAGGAATGGAAGCCCTGTTTAAATTGACAAGATATCAAGGCTCCCTCCCTCTGCTAGAGGTTCAGATGTCAAGAGTACTTTTTAGAAAAGTTTGCTATCAGTTTGTCCACATCATGAAAAAACAGGTAGCAATTTTTCTTCTTTAGGTACAGCGGTTTTTTAAGGCAGTCTGTCTAATAGTTATCTAAGTGGCAAGAATTTCTCTTTCAAATATGTTAACTTAAAATAGGCAATGACAAATCAGCCATCTGCTTTCAGCTGCTCCTGAATTTTTTTCTTCATAATCTTTGATGGAATTTCCCTGCCTCTGACTTACCTGTTTATGTATTTGAGTTTTTATTGCTGAATAAAACGCCTGTATTTGACGAAGCATTAATTAAATAATTCCCTGTTGTTCCAAAATAGGAAGTGAAGCCACACTTGGTGAATCAGTAACTGGAAAAGATTCGGTGGGTCTTTCAACAGAACTTAAATTGTCCAGACTTGTCCCGACTTAAGTGTTGCTTGTTGCTTAGACTTTAGCAGTCTAACATACATTTGCAGCCCCCTCTTTGTATTGACTGTGGCGAGGATTACAGAGATGTCTCCAACAATATGCCTATGATCTCACTGAGAGTCATAGCTTGGGATCAAATGACTGAAATGAAATGTATTAAAATTACTTTCCCAATCAAGTGAACAATGCCTTAGATGTGGATTTTTAAAATGTAATCACAGAATTGGAGGTGGGCAAATTAAAAAACTCATTCCACAAAATTATGAGGAGACTGTTTGCTGACTGAGTGGGAAGATGGGGGACCTTGAGAAAGGATGTGACAGGTAATCCATAGTGGTATTTCGCTTGGGCAGTTTACAGCCCAGTGGTACGAATATTGATTTCTCTAACTTCAAGTAGCCCCGGCATTCCCTCTCTCTCTCTATCCGTCCCCCACCCAAGTCGCACCAGCTTCTCATTTTCACCCAACAAACAGCTAACAATGGCCTGTTTCCTTTATCATCGTTACATGTTTACATACCTTTCATTCATTGTTCTTTATCTCTCTATACCATCGCCTACCTATGACTCTCATTGCCCTTTTCCCCAACCAGTCTGAAGAAGGATCTCGACCCGAAACGTCACCCATTCCTTCTCTCCAGAGATGCAGCCTGACCCGCTGAGTTACTCCAGCTTTTTGTGTCAATCCATGGTGGAATATGTGTTCAGGCTGCTGACCAGCTCCGGTCTTGTAGCTTTCAGGAATATCGTTAGCTGGAACTGTGAACCCAGTTGGGAAAAAAAACACATTCTAAAGGATAGACCTGTGACCAAACCACAGAAGAATTGGTATCCTTCAATATCTAAACAGCCAATCCTACCAAGATGTGGAGGAAGGAACTGCAGATGCTGGTTTACACCGAAGATAGATACAAAATGCAGGAGTAACTTAGAAGGTCTGAAGAAGGGTCTTGACCCAAAATGTCACCTATTATTTTTCTCCAGAGATGCTGCCTGTCTGGCTGTGTTACTCCAGCATTTTGAGTTTATCAAGAGTTGCTTCATTGTATATGGTTGCTCAGTTCAGAACAGATCCCAATGTTGAACTATACTTTGCTCATCTAACGTGAGTGAGTAATTCTTAGGATGATCCTATGGTATAAAGATCTCTTCCTGCACGTTATTTAGTTTAGTTTAGTTTAGAGATACAGCACGGAAACAGGCCCTTCAGCCCACCAAGTCCGCATGACCAGCGATTCCTGCACATTAACACTATCCTACACACACAAGGGACAATTTACATTTATACCAAGCCAATCAACCTGTGCGTCTTTGGAGTGTGGGAGGAAAACGATCTCGGGGAAAACCCACGTGGTCAAGGGGAGAACGTACAATCTCTGTACCGATAGCACCCGTAGTCAGGATCGAACCCGGGTCTACTCTACTGCTGCGCCACCGTGCCGCCCTCTGAAGAAGTGAAGATGGAACCATAAAAGCTCATTATAAACCATAAAAACATGTACTCATTAAAATAAAATTGAACACTATCTCGGTGGTTCAAAAGGTAAATATGGTGCTGAACAATAGACATCAGCAAAGGTTCTCAGATTCAGATTCTATTCAAAGCAATGGGCGTTGATCTCACATGGTGAAGGCTAGGGAGTATTGTTGGGGTCAGGGATTATCGGGAGAAAGCAGGAGATCGGGTTGAGAGGGAAAGATAGATCAGCCATGATTGAATGGTGGAGTTGGCTTGATGGACTGAATGGCCTAATTCAGCTCCTATAACGTATGAACTTATAGCTGAGGTTCAAAGGTGAATTAGTAGCCATGACTTCTAGCTAACGTAGTCTGCCTTGGCATTCTTGTTCGTGTGGTTAAGTAACCTGCCTTCAGTTATTGCCAAGATTTGCACCTTTATGGAGAGGAACCATTATAACTAACTAGAGCCATGTTTCCTTTAAAAGACACAAAATGCTGGAGTAACTCAGCGGGACAGGCAGCTTCTCTGGAGAGAAGAAATGGGTGACCTGCCGGGTCGAAGAAGGGTCTCGACCCGAAATGTCACCCATTCCTCTCCAGAGATGCTGCATGTCCTGCTGAGTTACTCCAGCATTTTGTGTCTATCTTCGGTTTAAACCAGCGTCTGCAGTTCCTTCCTACATATTTACCATGTCTCCTTTACATTGTTTTAAATGTATTCATTATTAGGAAGGCTGAGGTGGAGGAGGCACCAACAAACGAAATTAGATTGGTGCTTCTGCGCACCTGTCTTCCATTTCTCCATCTTCTATGCTGTGTCTTCGGCTGTTTGAGCTGTAAATTCTGAAATTTCCCCTCTAGACATCCTCTCATCTCTCCTTTCCTAGTGCTCTTCTTTAAACCTATCACCTTGACTAAGTTACAACAATTTGTGTGCTTTTGCATCAAGTATTTCCTGAGAATTGTTCCTGTGAAGTTGTTTGGGGATGTTAAGAGGTGTTAAAGGGGTCTGTACAAATACAAGTTGGCATTAATGGAATAGATTCTAAAATGGCATTGATCTGGTCGTCTCTGTAACCCATCGGGATGTCCTGGGTGAAGCTGGTTTGCATTATTGTGCTTAGATTCTTTAAAAAAGTTTAAAAAATATTACTGATCCCAATTGAGGGATCGCTTAAGGAGTTAGTGGACGGCTGACGGTGGATCAAGTGTCCAATCCTTGCTAATTCCAGCTCAGTCATTGCACTTACCTCTAGGATAGAGCACTAAAGTATATTACAGACAATCTCATCTTGTACTACTCATGTGAGAGGAATATTTCTCTCATTTGTTAGCACTGTGTAGATCGGGCTATCTCGTAGGAGATAATTGGCACTGGAATATTTTGGGTTGGGACCCTTCATTAGAAGATCAATCAATATTGCTTCTCCAACCAAGATATAATCTCCAAGGATCTCCAGCTTGTGAAAAGCCATTTGCCCAACATTGTGCTTGCAGCCCTTCCTAGAATCTTGGCCCACCAGTGATAATGTTTAGTTAATCCTCATCCTTGTGTTCCATTTGCTTTATGATCTTGCATGCAACCAACTCTGTAACCTCGAGAGCATTCTTTAAAACAACGAGACCCCTCTGCTCCTGCGTTTATGGATTATACATCGGCAGCTAGCTGCTTCTTTCTTCATAGGTTCTCAGTAAAACCTACCTCCTCGGCTAAACCTTCGGCCATCTATGCTAATTTCTCAGATTTTTCCCTATCACAATGTTCCTGGGAAATGCTTCAGAATACATAACTGCACTGAAGGTGATATTTAAATAAAAACTATTTATATTTGCATGTAGAGTTATCATCCAACAGTGATAAAACAAGGTAGAAAGAAGGAACCGCAGATGTTGAATAACAAATAACGCACAAAAAGTGCTGGAGTAACTCGGTGGTTCAGGCTGCACCTCTGAATTCTAAAACTGACACAAAGTGCTGTGTTTCCTCAGAGTTTGAAGAAGGGTCTCGATTCAAAACATTACCTATCCATATTCTCCAGAGATGCTGCCTGACCTGCTGAGTTATTCCAGCACTTTGTGTCTTTCTTTAGTGATTAAATGAGTTGTTTTTACATATGTTTTACTTCATTAAAAGATAATACAATATCCACCCAGGCCTGACCACCTGGGGCTGCCTCGACTGAGGGTGTCATGTGATAAAAGGCCGAAACACCCAGTGATGTTGAGATACACAACTGAAGATGTGTCTGAATGGTAGCAACATCACCTAGTGGTCACCCCCAAGAACAACACCGTGCAAGTCAATTGTAGTGCAAAACTTCAGGGATTGTAACAGCCAGTCCTCCCAATCAATCGATCCCAGCATGCAAGTGTGAAAACCTGGCTTCAAAGTGAGAGGGGTAAAGTGTAATGGAGATGTGCAGGCCAAGTTTTTTACATAGAGTGCGATGGGGTGCCTAGAATGCGCTGCCAGGGATGGTGATGATGGCAGATATGATCGTGGCAATAGACAATAGAAAATAGGTGCAGGGGAAGGCCATTTGGCCCTTCGAGCCAGCACTGCCATTCAATGTGATCATGGCTGATCATTCTCAATCAGTACCCCGTTCCTGCCTTCTCCCCATACCCCCTGACTCCGCTATCCTTAAGAGCTCTATCTAGCTCTCTCTTGAATGTATTCAGAGAATAATCAGGTGTTAATTGTGGATGATAATAATCAGGTGTTAATTGTGGATCTGGGTGGGACTGCCTTGCATCTGTACAGGAGATCTGAGTATTCAACCAAGGCTGACAACAGTCAGAGGTGCCATATTTCACATGAGATCCTAAACCAAGGGATTGCCTGTCCTCGGAGGTGGATGTGAGATCCTCTTCCAATGTGATGAAGGTTCGTAGAAAAGTCCTACCCTCAACTAACAGAATTGAAGCAGATCACCTGGTCATTTATCTCGTTATTCTTTGATTGACTTGCTTCACTCAAGTTTACTTCCCCATTCCTTGAATTAAAACAATGACTGCGCTTCAAAAAGTTTTTTTTCATTTCCTGTGTAACTCTATTTTTATTTTCTCCCCCCTCCTCCTCTTTGCTTGACTCTTGCAGATTCTCCGATGTTGTGACTGGTCCTGTCATGTTGAAGTGACTGGGGCACTGAGAGGGCATGAGGATGAAAGCCGAGGTGTCGGACATGAGCCAGTGGAGAGAGGTGGATTTGGAAGAGAGGTGCACCTATATTGTACATGACCAACCAAGGGACCTGACCAAATATACTGGAACCCCTTGGGCCAGAGCTTCCATACCCCGAAACCTTACCTTCAAATATGCAAACACCAATGAGGTAGGTCCTTCTGTCTCCAGTTGGTCTAATATCTTCGAGTATCGCATGGCAATCGCAAGTTAATTTATGAAATTAAATGAAAATTTGGATTAAATATGTGATGCAATACACATTTAAACTTGTCCAGACTTGTTTTGGTTGCATGCCCTGAGGTACATGATTACAATAGGTCATGTGCGTTGCATTATACTTCTAAAATTTGCTGATATTTCCTGTTTATATTTTTAACTTGCATTTCCTTGCAATAGAGAAGGAGACCGTTCGGTCCATCAAGTCTCTGCCAGATCTTGGAGCAACCCCATTGATCATATCATCGCCCAACTTAAAGCCCTGTAACATTCCCTCAGCCCCCAGCTATCAAATGGGGTGGGGGTGGGAGGAGAGAGAGGGGAATGGGAGAGGGTTGGGGGAGGGTGGTGGTGGGTTGAGCTCTCTTGTTCAGACTACTATTCCTTTTTTTCCCTTTTTCGTATGGCTGTATGATAATTCGCATATCACTGTACCTTAATTGGTACATGTGACAACAAAAGACCTTTGAAACCTTTGAAACCTATTCTGGTAATCTAATTGTAATGCCCCCAATAGATCATAGTTACATTTCAAAAACTGAGAACAATAGACAATAGACAATAGGTGCAGGAGGAGGACATTCGGCCCTTCGAGCCAGCACCGCCATTCAATGTGATCATGGCTGATCATTCTCAACCAGTACCCCGTTTCTGCCTTCTCCCCATACCCCCTGACTCCGCTATCCTTAAGAGCTCTATCTAGCTCTCTCTTGAATGCATTCAGAGAATTGGCCTCCACTGCCTTCTGAGGCAGAATTCCACAGATTCACAACTCTCTGACTGAAAATGTTTTTCCTCATCTCAGTTCTAAATGGCCTACCCCTTATTCTTAAACTGTGGCCCCTTGTTCTGGACTCCCCCAACATTGGGAACATGTTTCCTGCCTCTAACGTGTCCAACCCCTTAATAATCTTATACGTTTCGATAAGATCTCCTCTCATCAACCAGAACAACCTCCCCAATTATAATAGCATAATAACACATGCAACCTTGGATGAACTTCTACTGTTTATCGTTTCTGTTCTTGGCATGGGTCAGGCGTAAGTGCATCTTTCTTTTGACTATCACTGGTTGCCCAATGGATTGAAGATTCAGCAGATAATTGAGTGTTCCTTGATGGAAGCTCAGCCCTGTGTAGAGCCAATATTGAACATTTGAACGTGTTTAATTGTCATATATACTGTCAACATAACACTGTCAACATAATTCAGTCTGAAGAAGAGTCTCGACCAGAATCGTCACCCATTCCTTCTCTCCTGAGATGCTGCCTGACCTGCTGAGTTACTCCAGCACTTTGTGAATAAATGCCGTCAACATAACAATGTCATTCTAGTGAAGATAGGCACAAAATGCTGGAGTAATTCAGCGGGACAGGCGGCATCTCTGGAGAGAAGGAATGGGTGACGTTTCAGGTCGAGACCCTTCTTCGACCTGAAACGTCACCCATTCCTTCTCTCCAGAGATGATGCCTGTCCCACTGAGTTACTCCAGCATTTTGTGTCCATCTTCGGTTTAAACCAGCATCTGCAGTTCCTTCCTACACAATGTAATTCTTGCAGTGCCTTAACAGGTCTGTAAACACATCATAATAATAATAATAATAATAATAATAATAATAATAATAATAATAATAATGTTCAACAAAAAAATAACCTTAATACAAGTGTGATTCAAAATATGATGTATTGATAATGAGCAGAAAGATTATATCAAAAATAAATATATACAATAAATATATACAAATACAAATGTATACAATATCTTACATAGCACACCATTAAAATTTGGAGTCCATCTCCCAAAAAGTAGGTAGAGGCAAATTTGATAGAAAGTGTTGCATAAACATTCTGGAAAGAAAGTCCATTGTGGGTATGCGATGGAAAAAGTAGAAGGATAATATATTCATAAAGCTGGGACAGTAGCAATGAGCTGAGTGGCCTCGTCGGTACGGTTTGATAATTACCCTGAATTCTATGGATTGCTGGAGTACGACGGCCCAATGGCAGAATATCCACTGGGAATATGGCCGGAGATGGAGATGAAGTGGGTAAAAGTGGAGAAGGAGGGGTTATAGGAAGGGCAGTGGTTGGGCAAGCAGAGGGCCAGAAGCACGAGATATCTTTGTGGGTTTATGAGGATGTTTGATCGTTTAACATCAATGGAAATAAAGGCTTTGTTGGTTTCGCTGAACAGTCATCGAGTCATACAGCACGGAAACAGGCCCAGCTTGCCCACGCTGACCAAAGTTCCCTTAGACGAAGGGATTAAAAGTACCATTAGCAAATTTGCAGATGATACTAAGTTGGGGGGTAGTGTGAATTGTGAGGAAGATGCAATAAGGCTGCAGGGTGACTTGGACAGGTTGTGTGAGTGGGCGGATACATGGCAGATGCAGTTTAATGTAGATAAGTGTGAGGTTATTCACTTTGGAAGTAAGAATAGAAAGGCAGATTATTATCTGAATGGTGTCAAGTTAGGAGGAGGGGGAGTTCAACGAGATCTGGGTGTCCTAGTGCATCAGTCAATGAAAGGAAGCATGCAGGTACAGCAGGCAGTGAAGAAAGCCAATGGAATGTTGGCCTTCGTAACAAGAGGAGTTGAGTATAGGAGCAAAGAGGTCCTTCTACAGTTGTACCGGGCCCTGGTGAGACCGCACCTGGAGTACTGTGTGCAGTTTTGGTCTCCAAATTTGAGGAAGGATATTCTTGCTATGGAGGGCGTGCAGCGTAGGTTCACTAGGTTAATTCCCGGAATGGCGGGACTGTCGTATGTTGAAAGGCTGGAGCGATTGGGCTTGTATACACTGGAATTTAGAAGGATGAGGGGGGATCTTATTGAAACATATAAGATAATTAGGGGATTGGACACATTAGAGGCAGATAACATGTTCCCAATGTTGGGGGAGTCCAGAACAAGGGGCCACAGTTTAAGAATAAGGGGTAGGCCATTTAGAAAGGAGATGAGGAAGAACTTTTTCAGTCAGAGGGTGGTGAAGGTGTGGAATTCTCTGCCTCAGAAGGCAGTGGAGGCCAGTTTGTTGGATGCTTTCAAGAGAGAGCTGGATAGAGCTCTTAAGGATAGCGGAGTGAGGGGGTATGGGGAGAAGGCAGGAACGGGGTACTGATTGAGAGTGATCAGCCATGATCGCATTGAATGGCGGTGCTGGCTCGAAGGGCTGAATGGCCTACTCCTGCACCTATTGTCTATTGTCCCCATCTACATTAGTCCCACCTGCCGACTTTTGGCCCATATCCCTCTAAACATGTCCTATCCATGTACCTGTCCAAATGCCTTTTAAATGTTGCTGTATCACCTGCCTAATATTTGTTACGATTGATCAGAATGTGCAGGGTTATGGCAGTAGAAAGAAAAACAAATTTGTATCGAGCCTTTCACTTGCATTTATGTACAACCTGGTATTTATTTAGAACCTTGCTCAAAACAGGAGTTGGGATCTCAAATAGAGAGAGAGGGTTGGGGATTTGCTCTGGATTGGTTTGAAGGTATTAATATTGATTTATTATTGTCATGTGTCCTGAGATACAGTGAAAACTAATTTGCATCCTATCCAGGCAAATCATAACATACATAATTACATCAAGGTGGTGCAAGAGAGAAAAAAACAACGCAGGATATAGGGAAAGTGCAGATGCAAAAAGTGCAAGGGCTGTAACGAGGTAGATTGGGGTATCAGAAATTCATCCTTAGCATTTGAGACATCCTTTTAAGAGTTGGCCAACAGCAGGAAACAAGCGAGGTTGAAATAGGTGGTGTGTGTTTTCAAGCTTTTTTAAAAAAATCTTCTGCCTTCAGGAGGGAAGGAGAAGAGAGAATGACTGAAGTGTGAGTGGTCCTTGATTTGTTGGCTGCTTTCCTGAGGCAGGGAGATGTAGACTGAGTTGCTGGTTTGCACGATGGGCTGGGCTGCATTCAGAACTCTGCACTTTCTCGCAGACTTGTGCAGAGCAGTTGTTACACCCACATGTGATGCGTCGGATAGGAAGCTGGCTGTGGTGCATCCGTAGAAAGTGTGAAGAGCCACTGCGGACATGCTAATCTCCTCAGCATTCTGAGGAAGTAGAGGCGTTGGTGTGCTTTCTTGGCCAGTGATCATGTGGTTAAACCAAGTCAAGTTGCTGGAGATATGTGCACTTGCGCACCATTGATAAACAGGGGCGTGTAAGTCATCCCACTTCCTAAGGTGGAGGCGGGGGTTGTGCTCTTGATACCGGGCAATTAAGCTCTCTACCTCCTTCCTGCAGTCTGGGTCGTTATTGTTTGAGATCTGGTCCACTGTGTTTGTGTTATCTGCAAACCTGCAAATGGAGTTGGACGGAATTTGTCAGCGGTGCATTCATAGGGTATATAGTAAGGGGCTGAATACGTCGCCTTGCTACGGGGTAATGCTAGTGAGAATTATTGTGGAAGAGGTGTTGTTGCCTCTCCAATGTTTTGTTTTTGAGGACGCCTCATTTACTGCAACAGTATCCCCGAGAGAGTCTTAATCACGACTGTGTTGAGAATTGTGCAACAGCCCCAAATTAAAACTGAGTTGACAATGAAGGAAGATTTAAAAATTAAAGAAACCTAATTTCCCCCAGCCTCTCATTGGAAACTAGTGAGTGACAATCTCCATGACGTCCCAGAGATGGAGGGCAACCAAGCAAGGTTTCCGACCCAAAACGTCACCTTTTCCTTCTCTCCAGAGATGCTGCCTGACCCGATGAGTTACTCTGGCATTTTGTGTCTGCCTTGGCAACAGCAACACCTTCCCTTTGCCGTGTATGAGTGAAGTCAGTGTTTTGGAATGACCTCACCTCTGAATAGCTTGTGAGACAAGCCAAGCTAACTTCCACCTACTTGCCCAGTGTGTGGGTGGAACAGACATGATGAAAAACCCTTCATTGCATTTCAGACAATGGACACATTGTTTATCTAACCACATAATAAGGTAGGCTGAGGGAGTGCTGGGAATAAATATTTTTTTTAAAAACATTTTTGAGTTGATATTGACATTAAACAAAGGGTAGGCACCCTAAAGATTAAATAGAGAGAAAACATCTCTCTTCATTGTACATCAAATGCTTCCAGAGCACCTAGAGCAAATTATGCAGAAATAAATGCTTGTAGCCACACATTGGCTTTAAAACCAATTAATCTTTAACTATGTTATCGGACAAAATTTAGCAGGAAGCCTTTGTTAGAGAATATTTGAGTGTGTGATCAAATTTTTAAACAAAGAGGTGGATTTTGAGGATGATATGAAGGAGAGGGCAGGCTCAGGGAAAGGGCCTCAGAGTTGAGGCCTGATTTAGTTTTAGTTTAGAGATGGAGCGTGGAAACAGGTCCTTCGGCCCACTGAGTCCGCGCCGACCATGATCACTCATACACTGATTCTATCAGAGACACAAGGGACAATTTATAGAAGCCAATTAATCTACAAACCTGCATATCTTTGGAATATGTGAGGAAACCGGAGCACCCGGAGAAAACCCACGCGGTCACAGTGAGAAGATAAAAACTCCATACAGACAGCACCCATGGTCTCTGGTGCTATAAGGCTGTAACTCTACCACTGCGCCACAGTGCCCCCTTGTTGTTTGATGGTATGGGCAGCGATGGTGGGGTAAGGGAATTTGAGGGATGATGGTGTGTAAGGCTGAAGAAGCATGCAGAGACACGATGGACACAGACATGAATGATTTAGAAACAGAAATGAAACCTTTGTAGTCATAATCATATTGGGAATCAGTGTTATCTGCAGAGGGCTTGGTGGTAGTGCATGGGGTGGGGGGGGGGGTTCGCAGTGGTGATGGGATGTGATGATACTGTCTTGGGTGATCTTATAGAGATAGATGAGCAAGTCAGCATTGGAATGCTTGTGCGTGGAGGTGTGGATGAATGTTGCTGGAGCAATGCATTTGAGGTGGGGGGTGGAGACATACATTGTTCGAGAGGTGGAAACGTGAACCTTTCATGTCCAGTGCTCACATCCCCTCTTTCCCCAATCTCCAGAAAAGCCCAGCTAAGAGGACAAGTTATTTGAAGTAAACGATTTTAAATGCCAGGAAGTTGGACAAAGCCAGTATAAATCTAATAAATGGACATTAAAAAATGCAGATGCTAGAAATCTGAATTACAAGCAGAAATGCTGAAACACACAGGCAGCATCTGTGCACTTTCCATTCTTTACATCTGTATTAACATTAGTCAGACCATATTTTTTGTCACATTGTGGACACGTCACTTCCTCAGGAAGGTGAGTGGTTTGGGAAGGATCAAAAGTGCCTGATGGATTGATTGAAAGATCAAGCATGGAAACAGGCCCTGCAGCCCACCGAGTACATGCTGACCATCGATTGCCTGTTCACACTAGTTCTAAGTTATCCCACTTTCGTATCCACTCCCTGCACACTAAGAGCAATTTACAGAGGCCAATTAACCTACAAACCAACATGTATTTTGTTGCGGGCATCTATGATTGCAACAGCCTGAACAGACGGGTGAAACTCTGGATTGTTCTCCACAGAGAAGCGTGAGAGTAGACTTGTAATTGTTGAAAGTGAAGGTTTTCAAAGTAAAAAGTGTTTTCAGTTACAGAAGGGCTAATAACCAGAGGAAGCAGACTTAAGCTAAATGGCAAAAGAATTGGAGATAGCATGAGAGAAAACTTGTTTCCACATTAACTGGTTAAGATTTGGAGTGCTTGACCCAATAAATTAATAGAAGCAAGTGAAATGTAGCCTAATTGTCCTTCAGCAGAGCTAATACAGATCAACTGTATCAGCCTTTGTTGCTACGCTATTTAATGATTCTGTGTTCCATGCAGAATATATAAAAGCCATAAAACCTGTTAGTATGTCCGTGACATTTGACCATATTTTTGTATTAGCGCCCTGAGTAAAGGTCGTGGCCATTGTTCAGAGACTGTGGCAAGTCTGACATTCTGTCTGTTAATTGCTTCATGAAGAGTCAGACCTCTGATCGGTTGGAGAGTAAACAGGAAACAGCTCTTTCCTCTGAATTCACACGACTGATCCAGTAACTGTGGCTCGTCAGATTTTCTGTTTGCTGCTGTTGGTGGTGGACCTGGGTTCCTGGCACTGAAGGGCTAACGGTCCCACAGTGTTTCCTCTTCACCTCTGCACGTAAGCCCAGCATGTGTTTCACATTCTCAAGGGTGTCAGGCAGCATTTGCAAAGTGGAGGCAGGGAGAAAAGACTCATTTACAGAGTGCCATTTATTACCAAATGCCACCCCAAAATAGTTCTTGGTCAATCAGGTACTATTGAAGGCATAGTAAGGAGAAATGTGACAACCAATTTTTATGTCGGGGACCATTATGAACCTAGGGCTGATCTGTTCAGTGGTGTTTGCTGAGAGGCAACTGTTTGGCCAGAACATTGGGGAGAACTTCCCTCTTCTTAATTGAAGCTAGGCCATAGCTGCAGTTAAATCACTTAGCTGAAAGACAGTGGCACTGATGGTACAGTGTTCTCTCGGTACTGTGCTGAAAATAATCACCCGGATCTTGTGTCCAGGTTCGAGCAGACACCATTTTCGTTCATGGGGTGTTAGTCCAGCCGATAGGAGACCAAAGGAGGACCCGGCGTGGGATACTTTGTAACTTTGTTGGCGCCCTTTATGTGGCGACTCTTTGCATACCTTGGGTATGCAAAACTAAGAATATCACTGTGAGTTATCACATATGACAATAAAGTATCGTTCATTCATTCATTCATTCATTCATTCATTCATTCATTCATTCATTCATTCTCCTTGTAGATGACTTTGGGGTGAGTCACTTACATCCAGCCTTTGTAGGAGCCACAATTAAGTGGCTGTCCAGTTATAGGAGTCTGGTCATAAGAAATCCATAACATTGAATGTCAAGAATAATTGGAATTAACATGGATTTACTTTTGATCTATCCTTGCATCCGGGTACATATGGCAAATGTTGGAATCTTTCCCAATAAACACTACTCACAATGTGGTCCCCACCTTTGAACTGCAGTGTGAGCATCCCCCTACACTCATATTTCCTACGTTGCATCAGTTACTCAATTTCAAAAGTAGTTCATTGGCTGCAAGGAAATCTAAGAGGTCCCAAGATTACAAAATGAGGTGCTGACATACATACTTCCTTCCCTCCTTCCTTCCCTCCTTCAGCACTTCCTCCTTCCCTCCTTCTGCACCTCCCCTCCTTCCCTCCACCTTTCCTTCCCCTTCCCCTCCCTCCACCTTTCCTTCCTTCCCCCCCTTCCCTCCCTTCACCTTTCATTCCATCCCTTCCTTCCCCTCCCTCCACCTTTCTTCCCCTCCTTCCCCTCCTTCCTTCCCCCCCACCTTTCCTTCCTTCCCCTCCCCCCACCTTCCCCTCCTCCTCTCCACCTTTCCTTCCTTCCCCTCCCCCCACCTTTCCTTCCTTCCCCTCCCTCCACCTTTTCCTTCCTTTCTTCCCTTCACCTTCCCTTCTTTATCCTTAAGTCTGTCCCGGTTTCTGTAGCTCAAAGAAATTCTTGTACCTCAGTGCTACAGTTAAGAATGAAATCTTTGCAACATTCCATTCCAGATTCCCGATTTCAATGCGCCGTGTTTAAGGGAAATGATTTGCTGTTCCAGGGGCACTGTCTGTGGATTAACGACGCCAAGTCTGTGACTCAGCATCAATTCCTTTGTTTCCATCACGTTGCTTGTATGCTTCTTCCTTTTAGTCACCAAAAAAAGACGCAGAGTTCTGGAGAACTCAATGGGCCAGGCGGCATCTCTGGAGAACATGGCTAGGTGTTGGTAGATACATATGAGGAATGGTCTTGACCCGAAACGTCACCCATTCCTTCTCTCCCGAGATGCTGCCAGACCCGCTGAGTTACTCCAGCATTTTATGTCTACCTTTGATTTAAACCAGCATCTGCAGTTCTTTCCTACACATGGCTCGGTGATGCTTCGGGTCAGATTCCAAGTCTTTTTGTTAACCCCTTGTTTCTACATTCTTCCTTTTGGTTGTTCATTGTTTTCCAATTAAGTAAGGAATCCTTCCTCGACGATGTGGTCACAGGTGGCATCTTGGGCTGGGTGAATTTATGGTGTTTCATCCTGTGATCTCCCCTTGCCAACTCTCCCCCCTCCTCCTCCACAACCCCCACCAATCGTTGCCTGTTGGCGTCTGCCAGCCAGCCTCCCACAAGCTAATTGGAGACTGAACGCTCTCTCTGTTAACTGGGTCATTTCTGTCTGTCAATTAACCTTCACTTTTCAATTTACACAGTTTAAAAAAAAAGGTGTTTGGAAAGTTTTAGTTGTTTAAATGCCCCAATGATGCTTTGGCCAGAATAATCTTCCACTTGTGGTGACCAGGGTAATTCTGAAGGGTTGACAAGCCGCAAGGTGACATTTAAGACCCACGATCTTGGGTGTAGTTGTAAGCACTGACAGCGCGTTTAATCTCCAGAGTCCCTTGAGTTAAGGACTGGGTATGATAGCTGGTTCCACTTGCTTGTGTAAAGAAGCCAAGAGCTGTTTGGGGACTGGTTGATTCTTCACCCTTTTTACAAATATAATGGCCATTCCAACAGCATAGAATCTCTGAGCTTGCCACTTGTCACACTGGAGGAGGCTTTAGCATCCATTTTGTTTCTATGGAGCAGGTGTGGCTTTTTTAAAATCTCAAACTTCTGGACAAGACGATTGAATGCTGAGTGCAAATGAGAGGAGTAAGTAGGGAGAATCCATGGCCAATAAATAAAATTAAATAAACTACATTTACGTGCCTTTTGGTTTGGATGCCATATTTATTTTTGTACTTTAACTGTTTTTAATTACATAAGTTAATTCCCAGCTATATTAGAGAAGCAGCTATACAGGTTGTACATGCCATTTCTCCATTGTGCTGGGCGTTTGCACAATCTGTTTAATCGGTCCCAATCCATTGCTCTTGCTTAGTAGCCCTGTTTTTCCATCACTTTCAGTTTTCTCCTGTGTCCTTCAGGAAGCTATCATTGAAGGACTCAAAGTGATGGAGTAACTCAGCCGGTCAAGCAGCATCTCTAGAGAACAAGGGTCTCCACCAAAGATATTCGAGGAACAAGATAGACCACTCGACCCTAAAAACTGTAGTATGTCATGACGCCATTTTAGTAGGCAGAAACTTGCAGAAACATTAAAAAAGAAAAAAAAGAAAAATCTGTGAATTGATAGATGAGATATATTCTGCATTTTATTGGTATCATCACACATACTGTTCCCCCAAAACACTGATTACACTGTGAGAGCCATAGCGAATGGTGGGTTTTGCCTACTAAAATGGCTCCTTTACGTTCGACACTTCAGTATAGGCGATTTCAACGGAGTGGTCCATCTTGTTCCTCTAGTATCTTTGGTCTCCACCCAAAGCATCACCTATCCATGTTCTCCAGAGACGCTGCCTGACCTGCTGAGTTTCTCCAGCACTTTGTGTTCTTTTGTGTATTAACCAGCATCAGCATCCCTTGTTTAGTTTAGATTATAGTTTAGTTTATAGTTTAGTTTATAATATAGCTTACAATTTCATTTACAATTTAGTTTATAATTTAATTTATAGTTTAGTTTCCTTTAGTCTATTGTCACATATACCAAGGTACAGTGAAAGGATTTTGTTGCATGCTAACCAGTCAGTGGAAAGACAATATATGATTACAATCAAGCCATCCACTGTGTGCTTGACAAAGGGAATAATGCGAATAACGTTTAGTGCAAGATAAAGTCCAGTAAAGTCCAATCAAAGATCGTCTGAGGGTCTCCAATGAAGTAGATTGTAGCTCAGGGCTGCTCCTTAGATGTTGGAAGGATGGTTCAGTTGCCTGATAATAGTTCGGAAGAAAATGTCTCTGATTCTGGAGGTGTGTGTATTCACACTTCTGTGCCAATTTGCCTGATGGGAGAGGGGGGAAGAGGTGAGTGGCCAGGGTGTGACTCTAGTTTAGTTTAGTTTAGTTTTGTTTAGAGACACAGTGAGGAAACAGGCCCTTCGGCCCACTGGGTCGGCGCCAAACGGCAATCCACGCTCATTAACACTATCCTACACACGCTATGGACAATTTTTTATTTACCAAGCCAATCAACCTACAAACCTGTACGTCTTTGGAGTGTGGGAGGAAACTGAATTTCTTGGACAAAACCCTCGCAGTTCACGGGGAGAACGTACAAACCCCATGCAGACAGCACCCGTGGTCAGGATTGAACCTGGGTCTCCGGCGCTGCAAGCGCTGTAAGGCAGCAACTCTACCGCCGTGCCACCGTGCCACCATGCCACCGTGCCACCGTGCCACCTTATCATTGAATCTGCTTCCACCATTCTATCAGCCAGTGCATTGCAGATAATTACTGTTTTCAAGAAACATGTTCCTCTTTTGCTAGATGTCTTCAATACGTGGAAGCTGGGCCTTCCGCCATTGGAAACTTCTCCCTGTTCACTTTATCAGAACCCTGCATCATTTTGACCTATTGTAATTTTCCAAGGAGAGCAGTTGCAATACCTCCCAGCATCTCCATATAAACTGAACTCTTCCTGAATATTTTACGAGGAAACTCTATTATATCCTTTCTTTAGTCTTTGTCATTCTTCCTAAAATAGGTGTCTGGAACTGAATGGCATAATTCATCCGAGATCTAAACTGTGATTTATAAAGGTTTTGCCAAAATGTATTTACTTTTTGTGCTCTCTGCCTTTTTGTACAAAGCCAGGAATCCCTTGTACATTTTAACTCCCTAATTACACTTGGCAGCACCTCCAGAATCCATGCTGATAAGATAAGGCTGTCCCACTTGCCTGGCAGCATATCTGTAATTGTTTCTTAAAAGTGCGGCGATTTTATAAAGGCATAATCTGATCGGATGATTTCCAGCCTCTAGCACGGCTGATTGATGCCTTGTGGGTTCAGATGATCTGTGCAGGGTTGTTGAAAGTGAGTGGAGCATGTCAATAGTATTTAATGCCTGCATTTTTAGAGAGAGTTATGCCCTTTTTGCCCCTTCCAATTCCCTCAGATGGCAGGACTTCTGTGTGAGCCAAGATCTCGTCATAGTCCATGTGAGATGCCTCCAATGTACGCGCGTGCCTGTCAATTGACGGTTTTTCCATTGTGTCCCTCCCTTGGTGAAAGGCCTGGAGGAAGGGAGAATCAGGGGGAGGAAGAGCCTCCTTATGTCTTCTTTTCATGGAACAGCCAAAGGTCGCTGACTTCATCGAGAACGAGGTGGAGCTGGTGACGCCACCTCCATTCACTGGGCTTGAATGTGGGAAGATGACGAGTGATAGTATTTTGGGAGCTTGAAACGTGAAAAGAATGCCTGGAGAAGATATGAAAAACCGATCCACCGTGGGGAATTGAGAGCAAAGGAACAGAAAATTAAACTTGGCGCCAGTCTGTTTGGGGGAGAAATTTGGTATTCTCTCTCCCTCTCCCACAACTGTATGCTAGTGCTCCTGAAGCTTCCTAGAGAGTGATAGCTTATTTTGTAGACAAAGGTTACAAGGAACAACTTTGGTAAACGGAGATGAGCTGTGGAACAGCTAAGAGATAATTGAGCAGCAAAGCAGACCTGAAGGGATGAATGGACTCCTAACTCCTAACCATTTAATGATGAGTGTTGCCCTCTGAATGAAAGTGCTACTACAGTCAAAGGATGTCAAAGCACCCATTGGAGGTTAAACTGGAGATAGACACAAAATGCTGGAGCAACTCAATGGGACAGGCAGCATCTCTGGAGAGAAGGCATGGGTGATGTTTTGGGTCGAGGCCCTTCTTCAGACAAACTGGTACGGAAATCAGCCACCTGTGACAATTCAGTGGTTCCCCTTCAGTTCTAGAAAACCATTAGTCAAATAAGAGGAAAATGAAATTGTTCTCTATCTTTAAAGCAGGAAGTTGCAACATATCAATTCATTGGTACTGCTGGCAATTGAACTGGCTAATTTCATACTGTTAATTTCCTTTGAAAGAAATGTTGTTAAGTCAGTTTCTCACATAGGTAGTTACCATATAAGGTCATTGTGTGAGTCAAAGGGTTCGAGCAAACGAAACTGGTCAAAATCTGGTGTCAGAGAGATAATTAGAGCACTGAAATTCAACTAAAAAATAGACACATGGAGCTGGAGTAACTCAGCGAGTCAGGCCACATCTATGGAGAAAAGGATTAGGTGACATTTCGGGTTGAGACCCTTCTTCAGACTAAGTGTCGGGGAGAGGGAAATTAGAGATATAGGTACATAGAACAAATGAATGAAAGATATGCAAAAAGCAATGATGATGAAGGAGACGTGGAACCCACAGTGGTCCATTGTTGGCTGCGGGGGAGGGTGAAACTCCACAGGACGACAGTGATACTAGTAAGACAACTGGGGTGGGGGAGGGACGGAGAGAGGGGAGACGTGAAAATTCAACTGCTCCTTGAATATATGGAGGGAATGGATTATTTGGAGAAATGTCAAATAAGAACTTGCACTTCTATCAGTTGAATTTTCTAATGCACTGCACTGTCGATTAATTGCTTTAGCAGTGCATAAAATGATTATTGAATATAAAATGAAAATAACAGCAGATGCTGGTACGAATCGAAGGTATCACAAAATGCTGGAGTAACTCAGCGGGTCAGGCAGCATCTCTGGAGAGAAGGAATGGGTGACGTTTCGGGTTGAGACCCTTCTTCAGTCTGAAGAAGAGTCTCGACCCGAAACGTCACCCATTCCTTCTCTCCAGAGATGCTGCCTGACCCGCTGAGTTACTCCAGCATTTTGTGATACCATCATTTTATCAGATCTCCTCTCTGCCTTCTCTCAAGACAGCAATGCCAGCCTCTCTAATCTATCCTTGTACCTTTAGCAAGGAGATGTGGAGACATTTCTTTAGTCAGAGGCTGGTGAATCTGTGGAATTCTTTGCCACGGAAGGCTGTGGAGGCCACATCCAAAGAACCATTCATCCAAATGCATACAAATCTTGCTTAATTGTGCATCTGTGACTCCGCCCCCAGTTTAAAGGCACATAATTATAGCCACAAACCCCTTCATTTTTATTGAATCTTTCAAAACTTTCAATACGCTTCAAAGAGCTTTGCATGCAGCAAACTGCTCCAAATGTGCGGTGACTGTGCTAATGCACAACTTGTAGCTCGAATAACTCATCCTGAATTCAGCACCTCCTTAATGCGGTGCTACCTCAGTATTGCACTGGCGTACCAGGCTACAATGTGGCTCTCCATCTGTAGAGGGCTCTGCACCCATACGTTTGACTCTGCTGTTGACTGAACACTTGTCGTACTAAAGATAGACTCAAAGTGCTGGAGTAACTCAGTGGGGCTCAGGCAGCATCTCTGGAGAAAAAGGATGGGTGACGTTTCGGGTCGGGACCCTTCTTCGGACTGACCCGTCCACCAGCGGGCTGCATCTGTCGACCCACCTGAGTTCCAGGCTCAGCTGCAGGCTCCCCAGCCTCCACACTGAGGACCTGTCATACCAAACCTGGTCTGCTTTCTACATGTTAAATAGCATGCAGAGTCCTTTCATTTAAACTCCTTTTGATTGGCTTTTTGGGAGTCTAGGAGGAATGAGTGATCTATGACCAAACCTTTCTTTCCTGACCAGCAGGTGATTGGAGTACTCAGTAAAGAATACATCCCCCAAGGAACACGCTTCGGGCCATTGGTTGGCGATATCTACACCAAAGACAATGTCCCAAAGAACATAAGCAGAAAGTACTTCTGGAGGGTAAGTAATCCAAGCAAACAGCAACTGGATAACTGGAGTCAAATCTTATCTCTGTACCACCATGAAAAGAAGAATTAGTATTTATATAATGCCTCTCACATACTCAGGAGATGCCAAAGCATGATACAGCTTTTATAGTCATTATTCTTGAACATAGAATAATACAGTCACAAAATGCTGGAGTAACTCAGCGGGACAGGCAGCATCTCTGGAGAGAAGGAATGGGTGACGTTTCGGGTCGAGACCGTTCGTCAGACTTCGACCCGAAACGTCACCCATTCCTTCTCTCCAGAGATGCTATCTGTCCCACTGAGTTACTTCAGCGTATTGTGTCTATCATCGGTTTAAACCAGCATCTGCAGTGCATTCCTACACATAGAATAATATTGTATGTGTAGGAAGGAACTGCAGACGCTGGTTTAAACCAAAGATAGACACAAAAAAGATGGAATAACTCAACGGATCAGGCAACATCTCTGGAGAAAAAGAGTGGGTGACATTTCGGGTTGAGACGAGGGTCTGAAGAAATGTCACCTATTCCTGGTTTACACCGAAGATAGACACAAAATGCTGGAGTAACTCAGCGGGACAGGCAGCATCTCTGGAGGGAAGGAATGGATGATGTTTCAGGTCGAGACCCTTCTTCAGTCTGCAGCCTGACCAGTCCCAAAAGCTGCCAAATGATTTCCTGACTTGTATTCTAATGTGGGACGTGGGTGTGAATTTCTGCCAAGCTCTTTCCTGCTAATAGCAATGACGTCGATAATCCCTTTTTATTGCCATCGGTTAAGGTGAAAGTATTAGTCAGGATACCTGGTGCGCTCTCATGCATTTTGCCAAAACGGCACTGACACATCTTTTCTTATCAATCTGAGGATAGATAGGGCCTTTGAATTTCTGACTCAACTGGAATGCCGCCCTGAATGCTGAAGATGTTTGCATTATAAAGACGGAGTGGGAACGTGCTTCTGTTGACTTTCGGAACCTCCATACTCTTAATGTTTTAGACACCCATACTGCGTCTTACACATTTTTTGGGTGGGTTTTGTTGGGGTTGGACAAACATGTCTCCCAGATCTTGCGCGCACAGCGGGACTTGAATTTAAACCCTCGGGGGTTCAGATTGAGTCCGACTGAAGAGTGAACGACACTGTAATTTGATAAAACCATGAAGACACCTGTGTGTTTTTTAAGCAAATGACCTACAGAAGGTTGAATGAGTGGAGTGGGGAGCTATGTTTATGGTGTTATTCGAAAGTAACCTGGAGTATTATGGAGCCAGGACTCTAATCAAGTACTATCGACCTTGGGAGACCTGAGGGTAGACGGTAGCATGGGATTCATGAGATCAGCAATTTTTATTTTCAATTGAAATTGTGCGTAATCTCTTTGGAAAGGGAGGCGACTGTCCAATGATGTATTTTGAGGTTTTTGTGGTATTGGAGGAGTTTGGCAAGGCTGAACTGGAGACGTCTTTTACTTTGGGTGAAAGTTTACAAATCACGGGTTAAATAATGAGGAAGTTAGAGAGGGAAAGTAAAAAGGAGCTTTCCTACGCACTGAGATGTGGAAATTGGTTGCCATAGACGTTCCTCCTGTGTTACTGGGTTCAGAATATGTGCGTTCCTTCATGAAGTGAAGAAGGGCTGAAGGAGATGGAGAGAATCTCCATCTCTCCATCTGATGGAGAATTTCTGGCGCTCGATGACCCCTTTGCTAAATGTACTAATGAGTCTGGGTAGCACGGTGGCACAATGGTACAACTGCGGCCTCACAACGCCAGAGACCCGGGTTCGATCCTGATTATGGGTGCTGCCTGTACAGAGTTTGTATGTTGTTCAAAGATGCTCAAGTTTGTCGTTTAATTGGCTTCTGTAAATTGCCCCCGGTGTGTAGGATGCGAAAGTGGGATAATATAGAACTGGTGTATGGGTGATTGTTGGTCGGCATGGACTCGGTGGGCCTGTTTCCATGCTGTACTCCAAAAACGAAAACTTTAAAAAAGCAAAGGCTGGCCAACGCAACTAGTCATCATTGTCTCCAATAGCAATAAAAAAACAAGTGTCCATCAATGCTCCCTATAGCATTCATTGGGAGCATGGCGCATCTTCCCAGCAGTTGTCGTGGTTTTGACCTTATCCTTTCATCGGAAGGCACCTCAGGCAATGATGGGTCCTTCCCATTAATACTGCTGAAGTGTAGAGGAGCTCAGTGACATTCTTTCATTCTGACCTTCAGCCTGCAATGGGCCTCAAGCAGATGGGCAAGAATCATGAGTCTTTGAAAATGGCACCAACGTTGGCATTGATCTAATGATCCAAAGGGTTTTGAAAATTGATTTATCAGTGAGCTTCCTTTCTCCAGAACAGGTAGGCCCAGGGCAGGCAGGGTATTCAGCCTTAAACCATGAGATGGGACTGTGGTTTACAGGGAGATGGAGAGAGGGGTTGAGGTGGGTTTAAGTACTGCTAAAAGGTGCGTTTGATGGTTTTGGTAGATGTAATGTTGAATGATATGGGAGGAACATGTTGGAGATTATGAAGAAATGGCATGAAGGGGTAAAGGTGGAGGTGAAGCGAGAGCTAAAGTAGAGGTGAAGTGAGAGCTAACTTTGAGGTAAAGAGGTGCAAATTAGGACCATGTAGGAAGGCGGTGGGTCGAAGGATTTGGGGAAGGTTGAGAGATGGATTTGAGAGGAGATGGGGTTTAATGCTATGGGTAAAAGTGGAAAGTAAAAATTAAGGCCCCTGGGAGAAATGGGGGTGCGCTATAAAGGAGCGTGAGGCTGAGGGATTTATCATATCATATCATATCATATACATACAGCCGGAAACAGGCCATTTCGGCCCTCCAAGTCCGTGCCGCCCAGCGATCCCCGTACATTAACACTATCCTACACCCACTAGGGACAATTTTTACATTTACCCAGCCAATTAACCTACATACCTGTACGTCTTTGGAGTGTGGGAGGAAACCGAAGATCTCGGTGAAAACCCACGCAGGTCACGGGGAGAACGTACAAACTCCTTACAGTGCAGCACCCGTAGTCAGGATCGAACCTGAGTCTCCGGCGCCGCATTCGCTGTAAAGCAGCAACTCTACCGCTGCGCTACTAGGAGGAGATATGTTGGAGAAAGATGATTAAATGATGGGTTAATTTGAATAGTTTACAGTCTTCAATATTTGGGAGAAAGTGTAACTGTTTTCCATGAAGAGTGGGCTGACATAAAGATGTAATCGGCCCAACCTCTCAATTGGGAAATATGTTGGACTTGCATTGCGATGGCTTGATAAATAGAAACCAGGGCGGGGAAGGGACTTTTTAAAGCATCATTACGTTAGCCTTCAAGGAATATGAAGTGTAACTTGTTCTTATTAAACCTCCAGCATCCTGCAGGGTAGGAAGATAAGCGGACGTTGATGTAGAAATCAGCCTGCCCTTTGTGTCTGACTCAATCATAGTTTCGTTTTCCTTTCATAGAAACATAGAAACATAGAAAACAGGTGCAGGAGTAGGCCATTTGGCCCTTCAATCCAGCACCACCATTCAACATGATCATGGCTGATCATCCAAAATCAGTACCCCGTTCTGGCTTTTCCCCCATATCCCTTGATTCACTTAGCCCCAAGAGCTAAATCTAACTCTCTTGAAATCAGTCTTGAGCTGGGGTAACTCAGTGGGACAGGCAGCTTCTCTGGAGAGAAGGAATGGGTGACGTTTTGAGTCTAGACCCTTCTCCATACAGGTGTGTGTGTGTGTGTGTGAGTGAGGGGGGGGATTGATTGGCAGATGGGCGATATGGTTGGCATTTAGAGAATATAGCAAAGGTTCACTAAAATTGGTTCCATAGTGATTTTTTTCACAAGAAACCTGCTCATTGGCAGCCTCCAATCCCGACAAATGACCATCTTCATCTGAAGAAGGGTCCCAACCTTAAATGTCCCCTATCCATGTTCTCCAGGAATGCTGCCTGACCCGCTGCATTACTCCAGCACGCAGTGGTTTTTTCCAAAATCTCCACAGTACATTTGTTGACACCAACATGGTTTAGAAATAATTAGCTGAGAAAGCCCAGATAACATCTAATAATTGAAAAATAAAAAAAGACTGCAGATGAAGTAAATCTTAAAATTAAAAACAAAACTGCTGGAAATACTCAACAGAGCAGCCAACATCTCCCTTGAGGAGTATACAACTGATGAGAATTGCAGGTCTTTCAGATGGACTTGCTCCCTGTCTCCTGCATCCCGTGACTCATAGAGTTACAGAGTCATAGAGAGATACAGTGTGGAGACAACTGTGCACAACAGCCAACATGTCCCAGCTACACCAGTCCCACCTGCCTGCGTTTGCTTCATATCCCTCCAAACTTGTCCTATCCATGTACTTGTCTGTTTCTTAAACGTTGGGATAGTCCCAACCTCAACTATCTCCTCTGGCAGATTGTTCCATACACCCACCACCCTTTATGTGAAAAAGTTACCCCTCAGATTACTATTAAATCTTTTGCCCTTCACCTTAAACCTATGGTCCTCAATTCACCTACTCTGGGCAAGAGACTCTGTGCATCTACCCGATCTATTCCTCTCATGATTTTGTACACCTCTATAAGATCACCCCTCATCCTCCTGCGCTCCAGGGAGTAGAGTCTCAGCTTACTCAACCTCCCCCTATAGCTCAGACCCTCTAGTCCTGGCAACATCCTCATAAAATAGTGAAAGGTACGGATAAACCACTCCATGGCAGCCAGGGTGTGCCCATTGCTGCTGTTCAGCTGGTCAGCTGGGGTGTATATTTCTGAGGGCCGAGACACTCCTCAGATCCGTGTACTGTACAAGAAAGTGCAGGCCGCTATGTTGATGAAGCTTAACACAAAATGCTGGAGTTACTCAGCGTGCCAGGCAGCATCTCTGAAGAAAAGGATTAGGTGAAAGGAATGTGTTGACCGAAATAATATTTCATACCAAACTTCACACTGGGCAGCTCTGCCTATAGGTATGAACCACCATAAGGTTGTTTCTTATATACCTTTGGCTATTTTCATGATTTGTTTTGCAAGACTCATAATTGAACATTTACTTTATATCTCGCACACGTTTGGTGCACGATAAAAGGGTGAAATTCAGTTTCCAGGCATGTGTTTCATTAAAGGGGTTTGAAGAAGGGTCTCGACCCGAAACGTCACCTATCCATGTCCTGTCAGTATGGGTGACGAGCTTTGAAGAAGGGTCTCGACCCGAAACATCACCCATTCCTTCTATCCACAGATGCTGCCCGTCTCACTGAGTTACTCCAGCATTTTGGGTCTATCTTCGGTGTAAACCAGCATCTGCAGTTCCTTCCTACACATGCTGAATTACACCAGCACTTTGTGTATTAACTACCATCTGCAATTCATCGCTGGCCGATCTCGTCCTCTGGTGGCAGGTTGTGGCCAAGAAAGCTACCTGTTTCCCTTTTCTTCCTCTGAGCAATACCTACAATGGGGGTGGGGAAGAGGGGGGTGATGGAGGAGGGGGGATATAAGTGCTAATCCTGGAATCGATTGATCTGAACTCCAATATCCACCCTGCCACTTTACCATCTCCCTTGGACCTGTTTATCTCCATTTCAATGACACCCCAGGAAATGTATTTCCTTTTGCCATTTTCATGTTTTTAATCAAGATCTATTATAAGCA
This sequence comes from Rhinoraja longicauda, assembly GCF_053455715.1. Classification (NCBI taxonomy): domain Eukaryota; kingdom Metazoa; phylum Chordata; class Chondrichthyes; order Rajiformes; family Arhynchobatidae; genus Rhinoraja; species Rhinoraja longicauda. The sequence goes on along the minus strand of NC_135979.1, from coordinate 10,312,822 downwards.
CATTTCTTTCCAAAGTACCACTTCAAGAATTATTTTCTGTTTTAACTGTTCATTTGTTGGTTTCATCTAATTCAACTTCTCCTCTGTGATACCCAGCCTCTGTAAATTGCCCTCTGGTGTGTAAAGGTGTGGGTGCGAACGTGGATTACAATGCGATACGATATATGTATCCCGAGGAGGGAGATTGATCTGCCAACACACAAGATACAGGAAACATGAAATTAAAGTGACTAGTGGAAAGGATTGGGGATGTGCAAAGATTGGGAAGGGAGGGAGGAGGGAGGGGGGTCAGTCTACCCCATCACAGAAGGGAAGGAGTTGTACAGTTTGAGAGCCACAGGGATAAAGGACCTCCTGCATTGCATCTTGGTGGGACCAGTCTGTTGCTGAAGGTACTCCCCAGGTTGACCAGTGTGTCATGGAGGTGCATTGTCCAAGATACTCCGCAGTTTGAGGAGCATCCTCCCCTCCAAGACCACCTCCCATGAATCCACCTCCGGACACGATAAGAAGAAGACCTCCGGACGACACGCAACAAGGGCGGTCGATGGTAGGCGTGGACTCCGTGGGCCGAAGGGCCTGTTTCTATGCTTGCATCTTTCAAACAATCACTCCCCCGCGTTTGAAAGTCTGACCCAGTCATGATCGGATCTGCTGATTGTCCAAATGATGAACGCCGGACGGACGTGTCGAAGTCGTCCGCCTTGACTCATTTGTTGGTTCAATACCAACTCGCAGTGCAAATTTAATATGATGCAAATGTTTACAAACTATATATCGACGGGAAATCGCTTCCAGATTTGTCGCCTACGCATTCCTGGGCTCAGTTTACACGGAAACTTCCTGGATTTTGATTTTTTTTTCAAACGTTATTTTTGTGAAGGGGGAGTGGTATGCAGGTCCATTAGTTGGGGTCACCTCTGGCCTTTTACAAAGGGGGTTCTGGTAGTTAGTGGGCGTTAGGAGGTTGGGCGTCTATATTCGCATCAATGGCAAATTGGCGGCGTTATGTAATTCGGATTCCAACTCTTTCGATACATCACTGACTTCTAAACCTCCGCAGTGAATAATTGCTACAATTCATCCTAGCTTGGAGGGGGGGGGGGGGGGGAGAGACATCCGAAGTTATTGCAGCGATGCGTCCGCCCGCACCATCACCTATTGCTTTAAATAGACTGCGAGACTAAACAGGGAATGTTCAAAGGGATACGAGTAACCGTGAAGCCTGCGGCGACGTCTGTACCAGGAATGAGTATGACTTTGGAGAAGTTCATGGGAACTGATTTAAAACAACAACAAAAAGTTTGGTATTGACGATCCGAAACTGGTGTGATTGTAAAACCGTGCTTGAGTTGACTAGAACAACGAACGAGCAGGCTTCCTGGGGGCTGGGAATCTGACGACCATGTATGTCATCTCGCGTAGGAAGGATACTGCAGATGTTAGTTTGCACCGAAGATGGGATCAATAACAATGCTGGAGTAACTCAGCGGGACAGGCAGCATCTCTGGAGAAAAGGAATAGGGGGTCGAGATCCTTCTTCAGACTGAGAGTCAGGGGAGAGGGGAACTCGTGGTCTGAAAGGATTACAGAACAAATCAGAGCCTGCGACGACGACCCAGGAAAGATGGAGCCCACAACGGTCCATTGTTGGCTGTGGAAGAGGTGATAAGGAAGGAGCGCGAACAGTGAACACAGCCTTTCCTTGGTCATTGGTGCCAGCTCAGATTGTTCTGCACCTTTTCATATCTCTAGCTCCCCCCCCCCCCCTGACAGTCTGAAGAAGGGTCTCAACCAGAAACATCACCTATTTCTTTTCTCCAGAAGTATTCACATTCTAGCCTGATATTGAGAACTCAGGCTCACATTCACTCAGACAGGAAATTTACAAAAATAGGCCATTCCACCCTTCAAAGTGTAAAAACGCACACCTCCAGATTCAGGCACACTTTCTTCCCAGCTGTTATCGGGCATCCAAACCATCCTATTAACAAGTTGAGAGCTGCTATCTACCTCATTGGAGAATGATGGACTATCTTTAATCTGACTTTACTGGACTTTTTCTTGCATTAAACGTAATTCTATTTATCGTGTACCCCGGTAGACATGACAGTAAACTGAACAAACCAGACTGCCGTAAAACGAGAATGTTGCCAATCTACCAAAGGGACTCGAAGTGCTGGAGTTAGACACAAAAAGCTGGAGTAACTCAGCAAGACAGGCAGCATCTCTGGAGAAGTCTGAAGAAGGGTCTCGAACCGAAATATCACCCATTCCTTCTCTTCAGAGATGCTGCCTGTCCTGCTGAGTTACTCCAGCTTTTTGTGTAAGTCTTCGGTTTAAACCAGCATCTGCAGTTCCTTTCCACACAAAGTGCTGGAGTTACTCAGTTAGTCAGGCAGAGTATCTGGAGAACATGGATAGATTCAGTTTTAAGCGGAGACGCTTATTCATCTACCACTCTTTTTGCATTCTATCTCCATGTTTCTCATTTCACCTGATATTCAGAGCTCTTCCTCGGTTTCTATTGCCACTCAATGTCTCCAAAGCCCCCCAGGGTAGTGAATTCCACGGATTCCTCACTCTGCTGCAGCAAGAAATTCCACCTCACTTCAGTCCTGAATGACTACTTACATTATGATTGAGACTGTGTTCTGGGTTCCTCAACCCTTGGGAGAACTCCCCACATTCCACCCCAGTGAGTACTTGGTGTGTTTCAATTAGGCCCCCATTCTTTGAAACTCCACGTAATAACGGACTGGTCTACTCAACCTCTCCTCCTATGACAGCTTTCTCAACCCAAGGACCAGTTTAATGAATCTTTATCTTTCTAATAGAGGCAGTATATCCTCTTCCTTGGGTAAGAGGAGCATATTGAGTAGGGTATTCCAGGTTTGACCACTGTAGTTAGAACATAGAACATAGAAATGCATAGCACAGGAACAGGCCCTTTGGGCCTCAATGTCTGTGCTGGACAGGATGCCAAGATATATATAAGACAATAACTGCAGATGCTGGTACAAATCGAAGGTATTTATTCACAAAATGCTGGAGTAACTCAGCAGGTCAGGCAGCATCTCAGGAGAGAAGGAATGGGTGATGTTTCGGGTCGAGACCCTTCTTCAGACTGATCTACTGGTCTACTCAACCTCTCCTCCTATGACAGCTTTCTCAACCCAAGGACCAGTTTAATGAATCTTTATCTTTCTAATAGAGGCAGTATATCCTTCCTTGGGTAAGAGGAGTATATTAATAAGTTATTCTCACATATCTGCAAGATAAATTATTCTCACATGTCTGCACTGCACCTACCCTTCCATTCCCTGCATATCCACATGCCTATGTAAAAGCCACTAACATTCCTGCCTCCGCCACTACCGCTGGCAGAGCGTCTCAGTCACACACCTCTCTGCAAACTTGCCCAGCACATCTCCTTTAAACGTTGCCCCACCCAACGCTCGAGAAGCTTGATAGCTCTCACCCACCACCCTGAACCAGCTCGGTATGTAACCTCATTTCTTGACAGTTGGAGATACATTATCATCAATTAAGTGAGAATATTCCATCACACACCCGACTTGTACCTTATGGTTGGTGGGGTGCCTTTGGGGCATCAGGAGGGAGGTCAGGCACTAAAAACGTTCTCATCTTCTGAGGCCGCCCTCGTGAACAAGGATGGCCTGCTTCCCCTCCAGTTCTGTGGGGTCTGAGGTGGCCGATGTGCCCAATGTGGTAGAGCAAGAGGTATTCGACTGACAACTTCCACCCGCCACCCTGACCAATCACCCCCTCCACCAGCAGCTCCGTAGGTGCACTATTTCCAAAAATCACTGGTGCTGCTTGTCCGAGCGACTCTGACCGCACCAAGAACAACTGCAGCAGACGCATGGGCCACAAGGTTGCCAATCAAATCGTATGCAATCGTCATCTGGAAATATGTCTCTGCTGCTGAGCCCTCCTCTGTCCACCTTGGAAGTTGATTGCACGTGGATGCAAATGAGACTGCACTTATGCACGGATATTCCAATAAGGAAAGGCACAGGGAGGCTTTGTGGGGCACCAGGGAAGAAAGGTCTCGACCCGAGATGTCACCCATTCCTTCTGTCCTGAGATGCTGCCTGACCCGCTGAGTTACTCCAGCATTTTGTGTCTACCTTTGACCAAGCAGGTGATCAGGATGACAATGACCCATTTTCACCTTGGGATGAATGGGCAGTGACCTGGTGGTACTGGTTCTGTAATTCTCTGACGGAATGCTCAAATTGCTACCAGCCATCAATGTATCAATTAACTTCATCCGAGCATCATATCCACCTCTTATCTTTTTCTTGAGAAACCTTTACCTCCAATTCTGATCGTTTAATAATTGCCATTTTGATAGAGCCTCAACTGGCAGACGCACGTTGAGTTAGGAAACTCTTAATTATCCTCCATGAACTTCCCAAAAACTTTTTTTATTCCTGTCTCTCCTCGTGTATCACATTCCTTTAAATGCTTTAAAGTGTGATGTGGCTTTTGACCTTCTGCCTAATATTCCTTTGTACGGCCCTGTGTGAAACTTTGCCGAAAGTGCAATGGCTGAGTGTGCTTTGCTACCTCGAAGATGCTCTTAGAATGCTACACATTCTGTCTGCTGCACTGCGAAATCTCCTTAGAGATGCTGTTGTTGCTTCAGTAGAAATCAGTGCTGTTTGAATATTGGACCAGCCTTGGTGAAAGTTGGTGGTTGTGGGATCTGAATGGAGTTCAACCCTGGTCGGTCCTTGAGACCTCTCCCATGGTGGAGTCCAGCTCCGTCTCCATGGGACCTGTGCTTTGGTCAGAGTAGATGACATCGGAGCGGCACCTGGTTTAGGTTGATGTGAAGGTTAGTGCCCATGGCTCTTGATATCTGAAAGACCTACACCACAGTGGAGCTAGTGCCCATAGCACCTATTCCTGAGATGGTACATGTATGTGCCACCTCTGTGGAATTGATTCATTGACTGTGGAGTCCAAATCAATGAATATTTTTAAGGCAGAGATTGACAGATTCTTGATTAGTATTGGTGGTCAGGGGAGAAGGCAGGAGAATGGGGTTGAGAGGGAAAGAAGGATCAGTCACAATTGAATGGCAGAGTAGATGATGGGCCCAATGGCCTAATTCTGCTCCTATAATGTATGAACTCATGACCTGCACCCCAGTGGGAGTAGGTGACCGTTGGACCCAGCCAAGAGTGGGTAGATTTTTTTTTTAGATTTTAGATTTAGAGATACAGCGCGGAAACAGGCCCTTCGGCCCACTGAGTCCGTGCCGCCCAGCGATCCCCGCACATTAACACTATCCTACAACCACTAGGGACAATTTTTTTACATTTTACCCAGTCAATTAACCTACATACCTGTACGTCTAACTGATGACAGTGAGTGACCTGGGCTGGGGACCAAACAAAAAGTAAAAATCATGACAATAATACTGAAGAAACAAGGAACACTGGAATTTAGAAGGATGAGAGGAGATTTTATCGAAACGTATAAGATTATTAAGGGGTCGGACACGTTAGAGGCAGGAAACATGTTCCCAATGTTGGGGGAGTCCAGAACAAGGGGCCACAGTTTAAGAATAAGGGGTAGGCCATTTAGAACTGAGATGAGGAAAAACTTTTTCAGTCAGAGAGTTGTGAATCTGTGGAATTCTCTGCCTCAGAAGGCAGTGGAGGCCAATTCTCTGAATGCATTCAAGAGAGAGCTAGATAGAGCTCTTAAGAATAGCGGAGTCAGGGGGTATGGGGTGAAGGCAGGAACGGGGTACTGATTGAGAATGATCAGCCATGATCACATTGAATGGCGGTGCTGGCTCGAAGGGCCGAATGGCCTCCTCCTGCACCTATTGTCTATTGTCTATTGGAACTGCAGAGGCTGGTTTATCGAGAAGAGACACAAAGTGCTGGGAGTAACTTCAGGGATGTTGGCTGACCCGCTGAGTTACTCCAGCACGTTGTGACTTTCCTTGGCACAAGTACTCTCGGCCACGGGAATGTGGAGAGAGGGATAGTACTGGGGTTTTCGGTAGTTAGTGTTGGACTACACCAGGGGAGGGGAGTCACTTCTTCTACGCCGACACACAAGGCGAGACATGTGTTGGAGGAGCGGCGCCCCGGTACCAGCGGCGCTGAGGGGTGGTCGACACAGGTCGCCCAGTCTTCCCTTCCCTGAGAAACTCCCAAAAGAAATCCGACGCAAAGCACAAACTCTGCGGTTGCGTCAGAGTTTTGTATTTCGACGATTGCACCTTGTCCAAAATTCCCCCATTCATTCCTGGCTCGTTTTGTCATTCCCTCGTTCAGAAAAGAAACAAACACGTGAAATCAGCTGTTCCTGCTTCAGGGGGGAGGCGTTGTCACTGCCCGGCAGAGAGTGGAGGCGAACCGTCCCATATACTGGGGTGGGGCGAGAGATTGTGGAAAAAGAAAAAAACCAAAGGGCGTGTAAGAGCAAAAAAAAACACCACGTACAGAAATATCCAACCCTAAGGATCGTGATGTGACCGAATCTCACCATGTGACTGCTCTTATAAAGAGCTGACTTTTCATGACAGCGTCAGTCTCATTAGATTCTGTAAACTGTCTGGAGAAGACGGGGAGGTGTGTGAGCTGTCGTACTGATAATCCTCCCACACACACACACACAGAGTCACACAGAATAACAACAGCGAGGAGTCCTCCTCGGATTACATGGAGCAGGTTGATTCCTTGTTTTTTTGGCTTTGATTGTTTTCTACCGATATATATCGATTAAAAGCAACAATTCGTCCCCCCAGTTTTGGTTTAGTTTTGTTTACGCTAATGTGATTCTCGCCGCAGGTTTATTCCTCCGGGAGACTGCATCACTTTCTGGACGGTTACAGCGAGTCCAAGAGTAACTGGATGCGGTACGTCAACCCAGCCCACTCGGCTGCCGAGCAGAACCTGGCCGCCTGTCAGAATGGCAACGATATCTACTTCTACACCGTGAAACCCATCCCGCCCATCGACGAGCTGCTGGTGTGGTACAGCCGAGAGTTTGCCGAGAGACTGAACTACCCTCCAAACGGCGACATGGTGATGCTGAAACTCAGTGAGTCTCTCTCCCTTTGGTGTTTTATTTTCGTCGGGCACGGTGGTGATTTGGTCGTGCGCTTATCTGATCAATAACCCCCACCTCCTCCTCTTCTCGAGGTCTTTCAAAACAGCGGACCATAGAAGATTTGCAACTTTTTTTCCCCCTATAAAGTTACAGGGGGAAAAAAAGTTACAGGGAAAAAGTTATAAAGTTCCCTATAAAGTGCTATCCAATCAGTCCGAAACTTTTACCTGTCCATGTTCTCCAGAGACGCTGCCTGACCTGTTGAGTTACTCCAGCACTTTGTGTCCTTTTGTGTCAACTATTTACTCCAGCACTTTGTGTCTTTTTTTTTTAGCAAACCAGCATCTGCGGTTTCTAGTTTTTAATTTTTTTTATGGCGGAATGGTTTAAACGCGCAGTTAGGCATTGATTACCCGCGAGGGTTCATTATTATTCAAGTGAATTAGAAAAGTTTGTATGTCTTCAACTGCTCCCAGCTCTTCTCCTCCTCGGGCTAACGCTAATTCCCTAATTCCCCCCGAAGCGAGTGACAAGATTCTCTCTCTCTCTCTCCCTCTCTCTCTCTCTCTCTCTCTCTCTCTCTCTCTCACACACACTCTCTCACACACTCTCTCTGACTCTCTCTCTCTCTCTCTCTCACACACTCTCTCTCACACACTCTCTCTCACACACTCTCTCTCACACACTCTCTCTCACACACTCTCTCTCACACACTCTCTCTCTGACTCTCTCTCTCTGACTCTCTCTCTCTGACTCTCTCTCTCTGACTCTCTCTCTGACTCTCTCTCTCTGACTCTCTCTCTCTGTCTCTCTCTCTCTGTCTCTGTGTCTCTCTCTGTGTCTCTGTCTCTGTTCTGCGCTTTCACCAACTATCTGTCAGTTTGTCCCAAGTTTGTCAGCCGCGAACTGGCAGTCCCAATCTGCGTAATGCAAGGGCTCGTCTTTATTATATCAGCCGTATTCGCAGCAGACGTCCAAAATAAAATCAGATTTTGTTTTTTAAACTGTTGATAGCGGGGGGTGGGGGGTGAGAGGACGAGAGGGGCGGTAACTGGTCAAGTGGGGGTAGCAGGGTCCACGGGAGATATCACGGAACAACACCGCTGTAAGTCCGGCATGCGTGGTGACATACCAGACTGGGGTAACTCAGCATCTCTGGAGAGAAGGAATGGGTGGCGTTTCGGGTCGAGACCCTTCTTCAGACTCTTAGATCAAAACAGATGATGTGCCAAGCTGGAGTAGAATCCAGCAAACCCTTCCCAATTCCGATGACAAATTCTGACCCAACCGGTTCGGATACAATAGTCCGCTTTGGTGTACCGTGACAATTTGGAATGGAAGTGGCGAGAAGATTCACATTAACTCATGAAAGTGAAATTGGTTCTATATTAGACCCCCCCCCCCACCCTCTCCATCTCCCCCGCCATCCCTCCCGCTCTGCACAAACGCTCCCGATCCACTGACATCCCATATCTCAGCGAGGTACCCAGGAGATTGGAGACAAGGTGATACCAGCAAGCGCCACTTTACGCCCCTTTCCATCCGCACTCTGAAGGACACAAAGTGCTGGAGTAATTCAGCGGGTCAGGCAGCATCTCTGGAGAGCATGGATGGATAGGTAACGTTTCGGGTTGAGACCCTTCTTCAAAAGTGTTGGAATTAAAACCGAACATGTAGATGACACAGGGAGATTGCAAGAAGGTTCATATTTCCTGTATTTCAAAGCGAGTATTCGGTGAAACTTTGACGCAAAAAGGAGGTCTGAATGCGCGGTAATTCCTTTTATTTTAACTTGAGATGTGGTTAGTGAGATAAATCTTTAACAAAAATAATGTACAGTTTCAAATAGTTCTCCCCCTTGTATTTTGTTCTGCAGCTGGATGCAGGGCTGAGCCTTTTAACCACTTCAAAGACTTGTGGAGTGAGAGGGCTGATTGTTTTTTGTTTAAGAGACGAGATCAGAAGGTGTATTTGGGGAAAAAAGGATATCAATGAACATTGTGGAACTGTGTTGCTCTCTGATACCCTTTTCATTTTATTGTACCCTCTTGCTACACTGAAAGATTTCTTGATTCCTCCCCCCCACCTGTAGTCGATGAGCCTGTGGTATTTTTAAATAGGATTGATGTGTTTGCAATTGTGGCACATCATTCCCTGTCTGGTTTGCTGAAATGGGGGATTGGAGCAGAAATTATCCAAGAACACTTAGGTAACTTTTAAATAGAACCCGTTAAATACAGGTTGGTCTTGCCTCACACTGACCAATATCTTATAAAAGCATCTGCAGTTATTTTCTTATAAAAGGTTTGGTAAAAATGCATTGGTAAAAATAACACACATCAGAAAGTTGTGAATAGAGATTTTTATATTGAACGTTCAAAGGGAAAAGGTGGGTAAGAAGTAAACGTGGCGTGGTGTGATGAGAGTGGGTGATTAAAATAAGGTCACGAGTAAAGAGGTGTGATTGAGACGAAGGTTGGTGAATCGTGTGTCTATGTGTGTTAGTGTGTTCATGCATGCCTGTGTTTGTGTGGACGTAGTAGATGACTACAAATTGATATGTGCTTTAGTATGTACGTGTTGTAATGCATACTTGCGTACCTACATTTGTACACGTATACATTGGTGTCGACACATCTGCTCGTTAGAGCAATCTACTCAAGTACTTCTGAAACCTCCCCTCTATTACATACTTTTTGGATTTCTTTAGTAAGACTTAATCAAAGAGCAGTGACTTCATCCTGGCTCAGTGTCCTCTTGTACAACATCAGGTTTGTGACTGGTGTGCTGTTGATGCAATAGACAATAGGTGCAGGAGGAGCAGGCCATTCGGCCCTTCGAGCCAGCACCGCCATTCAATGTGATCATGGCTGATCATTCTCAATCAGTACCCCGTTCCTGCCTTCTCCCCATACCCCCTGATGCTGGCTGAGTAATGAGCAGTAATTCTCTGGTGTCTTGTGCTGTGGTTTGACAAGTATTAGCCCTGCTAAACAGGTTTGTGTTATGTGTGGCAGCCACAAATTGAAATATATAATTTGTCCTGGTACTTCCCTCTCCCTACCCTGGGGAGTTAGTAAGTCCGTGCTTGCACTCTGTCAGTATCTTACGCTCATCACTTGTTACAAAGAGAAGCAGTTCTTTTTAACAACACATGACTGATCTGTGTCATTGCATTTAGTTCTGGATTAGCGAGTAGGGACAATCACTCAAGCTCTGCCAAGTTAACAGTGCACACTGCCTTTGCTGGTCAATGTAACCCTGCAGATGCTGTAATTACCAGCATTTTCCCCCCTAAAAATAAACCTTATTCAGACTATAGCAACAAAAAACCCCAATAACAGTGTAAAAACTCTTCTGACATTCTCAGTGTTAATACATTCTTTAATGTTATATTCTGTAATGTTCACAAATTATCCTTATGTCAAGCATCCTTGCTATTCATGTGCCTTCCTGGGTTCATATTAATTTCCTTGTTTGAGGGATGTTTCCACCTTGCCCCCCCCCCCCCCCCATTGCAGAAAGACCCTAGACTGGGGTTCTCCCCCACAGAGCCTTAGTGTTGACTTGCACCGCATTTGTGAATGATTTGCTGATTTTGTTGGTATTTGTGGTCCTGCCTATCCCCTAATCGCATTGTCTACTTGACCTATCATTCCTTTGTTCGTTGACCTATGATGTCTCTCGGTCCATGGACAAAACAATTTTAAAACCTCACACTTTTTTCAAAGCTGCCCGTGACTCTTGCCTCCTTCCTCTTTCCACAATGTCCTGCGCACGTCAGATATCTGATAATTCAACATTCTTCCGAATTTGGCCTCTTGCAAATTGCTAACTCCCTTACTCCTTTTTTTGGAGATGTACCCATTACTGACTAGTTCCCTTTCTAAACCTGTTTGACTATGTATCTCTCTCCATTTAATACACTCATCAAAACCAACATTTTGGCCCCTTAGTCGATCCTCTGAGAGTTATGGTAATATTAAATTATTCTTGATAATAATAATGAAATGATTTGGGAGGTTTTAATATTTTACATCTACCTTATGCTGTTACAAGCATAGAAATGTTGTGGACACAAGGAACCGTAGATGCTGGTTTACAAAGAAAAGACTCAAAGTGCTGGAGTAACTCAGTGGGACAGGCAGTATCTTTGGAGAACATGGACGGGTATTGTTTAGGGTCGGGAGCCTCCTTCAAAGTTGTTGTGATTGTTTAAGCAGCAAAAAGTCTCTATGCGGAAAAGAAGAGTTATTGTCCAATATCAATCAGAAAGAAGGTAATTGATTGACATTTAAAAAAAACTATTTAGTCCCTGCACACACGGATGCCATGCTTGAATTTGAGTTCAGGAGAAAAAGGTGCTGATGGAAATGTTGAATTGCAGATAAATAGGTGGCAACATGGTGCCCTTTGAAAATAGATTACAATATTTGCGCTTAGCCATTTCCACTCTCTCCCTCCTGCCGCTCTGCCCAGTTTCACTCCATTCAAACTGAAACAGAAAGTAGGGTTAAATATTAGTCAGTCGGATCCACTTCATTACAGAATCCAAAAACAAGTTGAGGTTTTAATTGACTCAAATGTTGACTTTATTTATTCAACGGCAGAGACCTGGGCGATCTCTGTTCATACACGCTTTATGGACTTAGTGACAGTTGATTATAGCTCTACAGATATTAATGCATGGGTGTGAGAATGTAAACTGGCGTGTTTTATATAAGAATCGATTCTCGCTATTCTTCCACCGTACTCTGTGCCACCAGACCATGTTCCAACCACACCAAGCAATTTTCTCCCATTTTCAATGGTTCAGTGGTTCAATAGATTCTATATTGTAATGTCTACCAGGCACAGTAAAATTATTTATTGCATACAACTCAACAAAACTATCCCCGTACATTGCATTTATCACTCTAGCTATCAAGATCCTGTCATTTAATGGTTTATCACATGCTGTTGGACAATTCCTGTTTGGCGATAGCTTGCTACTGCCTTCTGCGAAATACCACCCCAACAGAATCTTAATAACATAAATGGTTTGGAATTCTAAGGTGTCTTTCACCACCTCAAAATATCTCAAAATGCTTCACAATCAGTGGATGGTTTTTGAAGTGGGATCGCTGTTATTATCATAAGGTCATTAGCGATAGGAGTAGAATTAGACCATTCGGTCCATCAAGTCTACTCCGCCATTCAATCATGGCTGATCTATCTCTCCTAACCCAATTCTCCTGCCTTCCCCCCAAAACCTCTGATACAGAAAATACAGGAATTAATTTGGATACAACAAACTGCTCTCATCAGCGATGAGATATTCTGACTTTTATGATGTTAGTTGAGATATAAATAACAATAAGTAGTGGAGAATATTTTTCTGTTTTTTTTAATGCTGGTCGGCAGCTTATAAAATTAATCCATTAGGCAGACAGGGCCTTAAATGTTACAACTCATCAGAATCCACTCAGCTAGCTATCTGTGACAAAGTGCTAGAATTAAAGATAACATTATCCAGTTTACCTTCAGCACTTAGTTTTCAAATGATGGATATCGTTGTGTAACAAAATTACAAATGAGCCTGTTTATAAATGGCAAACTATCAAAAGTTCACAACCAGCAGGTCCAAGAGTGAGGCACATTGTGAAAGAACAGTGACTCATAGTCAGAAGTGAACATGACTTGTCAAAAGTAATCCCACATATTTGTTACCACAATCATTTGCATCTCCATAATTATTTTAACGCCTGTGTATTAAGACCAAATCTCAAGTGTCAAGTGTGTATTAAGACAAAATTTGACAGGTGGCCCAAAGTTTGGCGAAACCGACAGTGTTCAAGTTGGAAGCAGAGTTGAAATGGTTTAGGTAGAGAATTCTGGATCTTAAAATCTATTGACTTAGAGTCAAGCATGGTGAGGTGAAGTGAAGTGGTGATCTCCAAGCAATAAAAATGGGAAGAACTCTGGAATCTGGAGGTTTGAAGACCTGGGGGAGTTTACAGGCGTTGATTGGGTGAAGAGAAGGATTAATATTGGGATCAGGGTGTTACCAGACACAGAGAGGTTTACAGTTCTCCCATGACTGCATGGCTTCCTGCCAGTGGCTCTGGTTTCCTCCTATATCCCAACGTCATGCAGGTTAGTAGATTAATTGGCTCCCAATTAATTTATTAACCAATGCAAGTTGCCTACAGTGCGTAGGTGGGTGGTAAAATCTGGGGGGCATTGATAGGAATGCAGTAAAAATAAAATGACATTTGAACAGGTACAAGGATAGGAAAGGTTTAGAGGGATATGGGTCAAATGCGGGTTGGTGGGAGTAGTGTGGATGGGGCATCTTGGTCGGCGTGGATAAGTTGGGCTAAAGGGCCATTTTCCGTGCTGTATGACTTTGTGATTAGTGTAGGGTTAGTGTAAATGTGTGTTTAATTGTCTGCAGAGTTTTGGTAGACCTGCTTCTATGCAGCATCACTCTGTGTGAGTCTCTCTGACACGAGTTAGGTCAACAAACACACGCCTGATGGTTAAGTGTTACTCAATACAAATGAGTATACACACTGGCATTAAGGTGTAACCTGGTACAGGCTGTGGTAATACTCATCACGCTCACTTCAGTCTTGTTGATGCAGAAGGCAGTACTTACAACTGCAGCAGTGGCCCTGCAGTATTCCGATCTTGAAACCCTTGCTCTTTAGCTGGGTATTGTTTGCCTTACAACGCGCGATTTGCTCACGTCAATTCAAGTCTGACAAACGTAGAAACTAATGAACCTTGTGGTGGGACAGTGGGTGGCTGGCTCATGTGCAATGAGTGAAGCTGATGCCAAAGCCATCTATTATTTTTTATTGTTTAGGATCCTTGGTATTAGGCTGGTTTGAGAGGTTGTGGGTGCAGCATAGTATCGGAGCCTTAGTCAGGCAAGTGTGCCGGTTTCCTGAAGGGGAAAAAGTGAAATGGTTTTGGCTGGCAGGAGTATTAAAACAGATTTAAAAGTAAGGGTAAACAAAACCAGAGGCATTGTTCTTATGATCGCAATGCAGTGCATTACCTGAAAATCACCCCACAGAGGAATCTGTGCCCTTCAGAATGTGGTATAAAGTTGGCCCAGTATCATGTATGATATTGAGCTTTGAAATATTGGAGATATTATGCAGCTATTAGGAAGGGTGCTAAATGCCGAGACCAAGTTGGCAATGAATCCCGCGCTTAACCCGATGATGCCACATGGCAGGTAGTGACTGAGCCACCATGCAATCTGTGGGAAATGGCAATGGTTTGGGTGGTGGGGAAAGAGGAGTGAAAAGCTGATGAGGCTGCTCTTAGATGCAACATTCAAGTTGCAACTAAGTTCAATCAAAGTGCAGGCAAGGGTTTTGGAAGATGGGTTTGAATTTGACATTTATAGGTGCATGGATGGAGGGATTATAGATCATGTGCGAACAGAGACGATTAGTTTAACGGCACCAAGTTCAGCCTCTTTCGTAGAACGTAGAACAGTACAGCACAGGAACAATGTCCTATGATAGAGGCCGAATCAAACAAAATTGCAGTTTAAACCCATGTGTTAGATTTGAAGGGCAGGTATGGACTTTGAATGACTTCCCACTAATGCTGATGATGGTAAAAGAAGATTGTATACTTGTTAAAGTAGCAAACAGAAAGGAAGACCTGTACCCAAAGAGCGTGAAAGATGCGATGGGAATGTATCACAACATTCTACAGCCAATTAATAGCCCTTTGGAGTATAGCCCCTGCTGTAAATTTGGCCACTTTACTAAAATCATGCCCCCTGACCCATGTATGCAAAATACATGAAATAAAAACTGTATCCATTGCGCTCCTGTCAGTGGGGTTATGAGGGGAATAAAAGTCAATAACTCAATTGTGTAGGAAGGAACTACCGAAGATAGACACCAAATGCTGGAGTAACTCAGCGGGTCAGGCAGTATCTCTGGAGAGAAGGACTGGGTGTCATTTTGTGTCGACAACCTTCTTCAGACTGTTATTGGTTTCTCTCTTGCCTTCCTTATTTCTATATTAAAACAATGTTGGTGCCTTCTTAGGCACACGGTTTTGCTCTCTTCAGATACTTATTTCCACGCAGTGTCATTATATGATTCAACACAATTCAGAATGACTGTGATCTCCACAGTTAGTCAGCCCCCCGCACCGACCCCGCCCACCCGAGTTTCTTCAGAAACTACTTGGCTTGTGAAAGAGGAAGCTCAAGTTTGGTGCCTCTCGCCTCCTAGCAGGAGTCTTAGTTTTGCTCACAGATCAAAGCACGATTAATCTTTCAGCACAAGCACTTTTACTCCGGTAGATCTGCTGAACTCTGTGTTCAGTGACGGTTATTCTACGTGTGGCCCATCATCGCCAAAGCCACCGACATCCCAGCCATCCACTATCCCATCTGGACTAAAAGCTCTGTGCACATTCCAGTCTTCCCACCTCATCTCTCAGTCATGCATGAAGCTTGGCCCAATAATCTACCTCCATCCTTGCATTCCACAGTTGTTCTGGTGAACAACATTGGGTGGAATAAACATTCTGAGTGAACCAGGGTGCCTAAACATGTTAAAGGCAATAGCAATGTTACCCCTTGACTGTCTATAAGTAGGGAAACACTTTAACGATTCACCACGTATGATTTTTATCTTCCATTTTGTCTTTGTACTTTTGCTATTGCTGTTTCTTGCGTTCTCAGTCGTGTGTCAATCCCTCGGTCAATCGGAAACACAAATGAAAGTTGTCCAACAGTGCAGGAAGCCAGCAAGATTAAACACAACCTCAAATGCTTCCTCTTTGCTTTAACGCGCAGCGCAAAAATGTATGGACCTCTTTCTTTTGTCATTGCACTTTTTTCTACCCATGGCGTAGCACCACTGTTCATGGGGTGTTATCTCTTTGTCAAGGAAGGTCACTGTTTTCTTATTGGAAACACATCAAGCATTTTTGTGCAAAGTAGGTCCGCACAAATGCAATGAGTTAATATTAGTCTGTTCCTGGTGCTTTTGGTTCAGAGATTAGTTCTGTCTGGACTTGGGGGTGAATTGCTTGCATTTTCTCACAAAACATATTACATCCCCTTAAGCATCGCTATGACGGCTTCTTTTGTACACTGTGGTGATGTGTCCCCCTCAGTTATTTGGTGTGGTATGGAAAGCGGAGATATTCTGTGTTTGCCATTAGCCCTGTGTAACTGTTGGAGCTATAGCCCAATTTCACGAAGTCAGACACAAAAAGCTGGAGTAACTCAGCGGGACAGGCGGCATCTCTGGAGAGAAGGAATGGGTGACGTTTCGGGTTGAGACCCTTCTTCTCGAAATTGTTATATGTTTGATAGTTCTCCTCTGCAAAACACAGTTTCAGTCTCGATATCTTTTACCGTGTGCCATGGCTTAATCTTACAGCTCCCTCCCTTGGTCAGCGATGTTTCTGTTCATCCTTCCCTTTTATTAACTATCCAAATTTGTCTTTCCAGAACAAAACCTTAAGGGATACAAGGATCTGGTGCCTGAATACACTGGCCAGCTACCTCAGAGCCAAGAAGACATTCAAGAAGGGCAAAAACACAATGCTAACAACACAAAGAATGAGGAAGAAAACGTGGATGTGGAGATGATCGAAAGAGATACCCCACCCATCACGCCAGACAACCAAATAATGGACTTCAATAAAAGGCTTTGCCCTGATGTCGTGCAAAGCCATGTGCCAGACAAACACAGTTCTAAGTTCAATGACATTAAAGATGATGAAAGACGAGTGGACAGAAACAGTACAAACCAAAGATCCGAATGTTCTGTTATTCAGCAAACACCTCGTATTCTGTCTCCTAACTCGACTACCTCGCCTCCCAATAAATTCCCAGCACCCGTGAATGGATATCATAGCCATGCTGAGGGCTTGGTCTCCTACCCAATGTACTTACCTCCCGGCCATCTCCCACATCAGTACATGTACCCATACAGTGCTCTGCCTCCTCACTATGCAAGATTTATATTGCCTAACTATTCACCTGGATTCAACGGCCTTCACCCACTGAACAGTCCAGCCACTTTGAACAACATGAACAATCTCAGCCTGTTTGGCAGGATGCCGCCACAGATGCCAGTGTGTGGGGGGTTTGCGGCAGGAGACTGCCACTACTATCCCACGATGAATCGGCCTGTCATGGTGCCTACAGAAGGCCAAAAGTGTCACCTTTCTGAGCAGCCAAGAGGGGTTCTTATCCCTGCTCCCACAAGCGCCTTCTCGCCCATGGCTCCAGGAGCGGGCTTGAAGGAAATGCCTCTCACCCAGCCAACCCCTTCAGGTACCTCAATGAACTCTGAACTGAAAGCTACCTCATGGGCCTCAGTGAGTGAAGAGGCAATGAATTTGAGCAAACCAAAGACTTCTCCTGCAGATTTCCCGGGTTACAAGTCACTTCCCTATCCACTAAAGAAACAGAATGGGAAGATCAAGTACGAGTGCAACGTGTGTTCCAAAACATTTGGTCAACTCTCCAACCTAAAAGTACGTATTGTTTACAGTCTTTCCACATGCAAGGCTTGCATTGACTTGCACAGGCTTGCACTAGAGCTCAGATTACTCTGAGCATTAAAGCTCCTATGTGCTTCCCCACTTCTAACATGGGCAGGATATACAGAAGCCCATAACTCCTTAATAATAATAATAATAATATATGCCTTTATTCGTCCCACACCGGGGAAATTTACGAAGGATCTGCAAAGGATCTTGTTTTCTCCTTCCCTCTTCCAAGAAAGGGATTATTTGTGGAAAAAGTACACAAGTGCCCACAAAAACTCTGGGGAGTTCCAAATGATATTTAAGAGAGAGAGAGACCGCTTCCTTGTGGAGATCAGCCATGATCGCATTGAATGGCGGTGCTGGCTCGAAGGGCTGAATGGCCTACTCCTGCACCTATTGTCTATTGTCTATTGAGATGTACAATGTTTTTATGGGTCTTGAGAGCATAGATGGGGAGTTGATGATTCCCCTGTCTGGTTCAATTGAACCGAGGGTCACTTACAAAACAAGAGGGTGGCCATTCAAGTGGATATGGGGATAAATGTAGTTACCCACATTAGCACATATTTGGAACTCTAGTCACAAGGATCTCAATCACTGAGTATATTCAAGAAAGCAATTTATTAATTTGTTCTTAGATATTAGGG
Source organism: Rhinoraja longicauda (assembly GCF_053455715.1). Lineage (NCBI taxonomy): Eukaryota > Metazoa > Chordata > Chondrichthyes > Rajiformes > Arhynchobatidae > Rhinoraja > Rhinoraja longicauda. The sequence continues at coordinate 10,294,541 of NC_135979.1, read as the reverse complement.
AGTCAAGCGAAGAGGGGTTAGTACAGAAAGCAGGGCTGAGATGAGTCATAAATCTATGAAGGATGCACCAGGCATGAGGGGCTGAATGGCCCACGTCTGCTATTTTTCTTACGGTCTCCGCAAATTTGTTGTGACCAGGATGCTGGCACATGTCATAGTATAAAAAGGAAATAATAGATAAAGCAGAAACCTGACCAGAGAAAAAAAAAAATTGGAAGTGCTTCAATTGATTCCAGTGTCCCATTATTGTGGTTGACTCCTAACTATCTCTTGAACAGGCTAAGCAAGAATCAAACCATGACAAAGGCCAATGGTACAAGTAGCCAACCCATCGCCATGTTTTAAGCTGGAGATGGGCGTTAGAGACTGGACTTGCCAAAGGTCATCCTCTCTCCACAAAATTAACTTTTAACATTAGCCGTGCTTGTACTTTATAATAACGGGGGGGGGGGGGGGGAAACACATGAAATTCAGCAAATGTTTTCTGAGGCCGTTTGCCTAGAGCAACCTTGTCCAGAAGAAACATTCTCTTCATGTCTTATCAGAGGATGATGAACCTGTGGAATTCATTGCCACAGACGGCTGTGGAGGCCGAGTCAATGGATATTTTCAAAGCGGAGATTGGTAGATTCTAGATTAGTACGAGTGTCAGGGGTTATGGGGAGAAGGTAGGAGAATGGGGTTGAGAGGGAAAGAATGATCAGCCATGATTGAATGGTGGAGTAGACTCGATGGGCCAAATGGCCTCATTCTGCTCCTAGAATTTAGGAACTTAAAGCAAAGCTGGAATAAAATGCCTGAGGCAGTGATGGCATAAAATAAATGTTATGACTTATAGGCAAAATAAGTAGCAGATACTGAGAACAAATTGACCTTTGGAGTGATCCCTGTGATGTGCAGTGACATCTTTGAGGTGGAGAATGTGCCTTCACTGGTTGAAATGGTGGCATTCTCACCTTGAAGGCAAAAAGTCGGGTTCACGTTTCATTTCAAATAATTAGTGCTAAGTGAGGGAGAGCTGCACTGTCTTTCACATGAGGGATGTATCTGAGACCCCACCTGCCATCTCTGGTGGATGTAAAGGTTCTCACACAGCTATTTCAAGGAAGAGCAAAGTGTTGTCCATGGTGTCCTGGCCAATATCCCTCAACCGGAATCACTAAATTAAAGATAAACTGGTTTAGTTTAGGTTAGCTTGGAGATACAACGCGGAAGCAGTCCCTGCGGCCCACCAAGTCCGTGCCCGACCAGCGATCCCCGCACACTAACACTATCCTGCACACACTAGGGACAACGTCCAATTTGTACCAAGCTGAATAACCTACAAACCTGTCCGTCTTTGGAATTAGTATCATGTTGCAAACTTGCTGTGCATGAATTAGCTAATGCATTCCTACTTTGCAACAGAGACTACATTTCAAGAATGATGACTTGGGTATAGACTGTTTTAGGATATCCTGAATTGTGAAAAGTGCTGTTATCATCCATCTCTCTCTTTCCTTTATGTGGCATATGCCACATACCCTTTGGTAATGAGTTGTTAGCACACAGTCTTCAGTCTATGACGTTAAGGAAATCTTAGAAGAATGAGTCACCCTCATATAAAGAAATTAATATCTGGTGTAATTATTACTGAAACAATTTTGATGGAACATGAGACTTTATCTCCAGCAGCCTGTGATGTAACTCCATGCCTTTTCTTGCAGGTGCATTTGCGGGTTCACAGTGGAGAAAGACCTTTCTGCTGCAACACTTGCAGCAAAACCTTCACACAGTTGGCCCACCTCCAAAAGCATTACCTTGTCCATACTGGAGAAAAGCCTCACCAGTGTCAGGTAAGAGTGCTCATGCAAGGCAGATTGGGAATCGGATAGAGGTCATTCAAAGAAAGACAGGCACAAAATGCTGGAATAACTCAGCGGGGCAGGCAGCATCTCTGGAGAGAAGGTATAGGTGATGTTTCGGGTCGAGACCCTTCTTCAGACTGAGAGCTGTCTTCTTAAACTGTTGCAGTTACTCCAGCATTTTGTGTCTATCTTCAGTTTAAACCGGCAACTGCAGTTCCTTCCTACTAATTAAAAGAAAGCCCGGCCTAGATTACTAAACACATTTCGTACAGTTGTGACATACATTGGTCACATACTATGGTTGCTATTTGATATGGGATGGTAGGGAGTGGAACTCGATCCATTTATTTGAATAGATTAGCTTGAAGTCCTGAAAATGAATCGGACAGAATTAGTAGCTGCCTGATGTAAATACAAGGAACAGCAGATGCTGAAATCTTGTGTAGAGCACAAAGCAGTGCAATAACTCAGTGGGTCAGGCAGCATCTCTGGAGGACATGGATAGGTGATGTTTTGGGTTGGGATCCTTCTTGGTAGCAGCCTAAGTGGCAACACATGTTGGGCCAAGGTTGGCCGCACTGCTGGTAGTACTGGGGCTGAACATGAGACTTTATAGCACAGGCCAATGTCATGGTTCATCCCCAATGGGAACCTGAAGCCTGAGGTTGGGTGCAGGGCCACAGACTCAAGCACAACAAGCTGGAGCTTACCTGAGTTCACACTAATGTCCCAGAGACCCAGAAACTTTTATAAGTTACTGCCAACTCTGCATCAGATGCAGAGAGTTCCCTGGTGCTCTGCCAGGTGATTAACATAACGTCTTTCTCGTGTGCAATACCGTATTGGTTGCTATCTCACAGTGTGGGGCCACCTTGCCTCCCAAAAGTTGGTTTGCTTGAATGAAGCTTCACACCATGGCTGGGTCTGGCAGTCCCATGGTTCCATGTCATCGGTGGGTGGTTGTGGGGAAAGGAAAAGAAAGCAAGCCATGCAGGTGGCATTCTGGCCATCACAGATAACATCCAAACCGGCAGCAGAGTAGGAAGTACCTAACATAGAAATCAGCCCCAATTTAAACTCGTGTACCCGGTGGGAGTCGATTGAAAGTCTGTTTCACTGTGTTTTGCTCCTTCTGAGTGCCCAGACTTATTTTTCCGTCTTTCCTCTGGCAGGTTTGCCACAAGCGTTTCAGCAGTACCAGCAACCTGAAGACTCACCTTCGCCTGCACTCTGGTGAGAGGCCCTATCAATGCAAGCAATGCTCAGCTAAGTTCACCCAGTTTGTCCACCTCAAGCTGCACCGGCGCTTGCACAGTAAGGACCGGCCGCACAAGTGTCACCTCTGTTCCAAGAGCTACATCCACCAGTGCAGCCTGGAGATCCACCTCAAAAGCAGCTGCTGCATGGCGTCAGAGCCCAAATGGTCCAAGGAGGAGCTCCTCAAGATCGATGATGAAATCAATAGGTTCGACATGAGCGAAAATGCAGAGCAATTGGACAACGCTGCCACGGTAACGGAGATGGAGGTGACAACCGAGCAGCTTATAGTCCATGGCCTGGATGCAGAGCGCAAAGAGGACCAATTCAGAGCAGTATGTCACAAGGACACTGGAGACAACCATCCATCCTTTGACCATGAAAGGACCAAGACCAATCCACTGCAATTTCGCCATGGTCCAGCAACTCTGCTTCCCGTCAGGGTCAAACAAGAAGCCAGTCTATAATTGTGTAACAATCATTGCCATGTGTTGGGACTAATTCAATGAACTCATCTCCAAAAACGGTACATATTGACAGAAAGATGTTGGACAAACTGGAAGGGGGATGCATAACATTGACACATTGATCCTAGAAAAAAAAGTGTTTCAAGACTTTTTCTTGAGTGCTTTGTTTATTCTTCTTGAAGGAGTAGTCTCTTTCATGCGATCTGACAAATTGTTAATTGATGCTTGCATTTCCTATGAGTTTCTATGCGTTCAGTCAGACCAAAAAGGAAGTCTCCTAACACATGGCCATTGCTGGGTACGGGTGATGTACAGACCCAATCTTTGCTGTGATAACCAGTCGTGCTTTCAGTGCTTTCTCAGGGTGTGTCAAATGTATTTATGCGACAGAAAATTGTTTATATTTTTTATCAGTTAAGAGACAATCAGATATGAATTTATTCTTCTACGCCTATATCTTATTTATTAAGAAACAGAACATTCTCTTTTAAAAAAAAATAAAGTTCACAATTGCAAAAAAAATATGGGGATTCACTGATGTCTATAGTACGTTCAATGAGAAAATAATGTAACTATTGAAAAGTCTTCTTGAAAATGGACATGGTGATGATAAGTCGATCGTAACCCTTGGCAGCCATGTTGGTGTCTTTGAATTTATTGCGTGCTGCTCGTTGCCTTGTTGCTTGCCCAAGATTTTGTGACGGCAATCAGGTGTGACACAGTATTAGAGAGCTAGGCCTGCAGGGGCTGAGAAGATCAAATCTTGTATAAAGACAGGCGAATGAATCCAACCAGCTAATTGCACTCGTACAATCACAAAAGTCAAACTCCTGAGGTGTGGCCGGAAAGGTGTCCTCTGCCGAATATTGGGAATTAGGAATGTGAAGGATGGCGCCTCCTATAACAGGGAGCTTAATGTTTACGATATTAGTTCAGAATGTGGTGGGGTGGAATGGAATGGAGTTGAGGAGAGCTTTTTTAAGGGAGAGGTAAGGCAACAAGCCTTCAGCGGCCTGTCCTGCTGAAATGCCTCTATTTTTCTTTTTGTATTTTCCTTTTTGGATACTCCTCATCAATCTTCCACTATTTTGACTGCATGTGATTAGCAGTTCGGGGATTATGAGTAAAGTAAACACAATCCTCCCTCATTTTTAAAGCTTTATGGTGGTAATCCTAGTGATGGTCCACAACCCTGCTCCTCCGTGATATTAATACTCCTCCAGTCGGCTGGAGTTAGAACATAGAGCATAGAACAGTACAGCACCAGAAGATGTCCTTTGGCCCACAATGGCCGTGCTAAACATGATGCCAAGTTAAACATATCTCATCTGCCTGTTCGTGATTCATATACCTCCTGTATATTTCCTGCATATCCATGTGGCTACCTAAAAGCCTTTTAAACACCACTATTGTATCCACTTCCTCCGTCACCCCTGGCTGGGAAGTTTCCTCATGTATCTTCCATTCATAGCAACTAAATAATACCAATCTTGCCTCTTTAATATCTAATACCGATGCTAAAATTGGTTAGTGAAGGATTGCAAACATGCATTTTTACGGTGGATGTACTGGAAAAAGCATTGGCAGTCAAGTCAAGTCAAGTCAAGTCAATTTTATTTGTATAGCACATTTAAAAACAACCCACATTGACCAAAGTGCTGTACATCTGATTAGGTACTAAGGAAAAAGAAACATACAGTAGCACACAAACATAACAGCACATACAAAACAGTTCACAGCGCCTCCTCAATGAGCCTCAAACGCAAGGGAGTAGAAATAGGTTTCGAGCTTGGACTTAAAGGAGTCGATGGAGGGGGGGGGGGGGGGGGGGGGGGGGGGGGGGGGGGGGGGGGGGGGGGGGGGGGGGGAGAAGAAATGTCATTGCCAGTCTCCAATGCCAGTTACTATCTAACTGTGGGCAGGGCAGAGGAGGTATCTTGCTTCTAATGGCCAGGGCATAACTTGCTGTTGCCATCCAGGAGCTGAGTAAAGACCTCCACAAATCTGAAGGACCTTGTAGCTGATTGAATGATGTCACATTGAAGTTGATAGGAAGCGAAACAATAAATCTATGGAGTGTGCGTGCAGTTGTGTCTCTTGGTGCTTGCCAAACTGGGTGGTGTGTGGTGGAGGAGGGTGGTTGCATGTGTGCAGAAGGATCATTTAGATGTCATAAGAATACCAAAAAAAACCTCTTGAGGGTTAGACTTGGCAAGGATGTGATTTAAGCAAGTCTTAGAGTGTTTTTTTTAGGAGTATGTACAGGTGTGAGATGTCAGTTGTGAGTAGATAACTAGCAAAAGGCTGCTCAGGGCAAAATTCTGAAAGTTTAAAAAAAACAAAAAGCAGACAAGAAGGCTTAGTATTAGTGAAAGAAAAATGCATTGAAGTGTAGAAATGTTCTAACAACATGAGACAGTCACACACTGGGACAGAAAGGCTGAAGAAATTCAATTTCTCACTTTAATCTGTCGCTTTGCAAACATAACTCTCTTTTGTCGTCTACACTAGATTTGGATTTGAATATCTTGTGTGTTGTTTAAAAAGCCCAGTTAATTAAGCCAGTGGAAACTACCAGCATTGCCAATGTGCACCAAGATTGGTCTAATCAAACTGAATAGCCATTTACGGCTAAATTTGCCTTTGGTATCAAAAGGCAAAGAGAAATATGCATTCCTTGAAAACATTCTAAGATGTCTGTTGCTTGCGTGGTTTTGATGGCTATTACATTTTTTTCTCCCAATTGTCCTCATTTCAGAGGTATCCATGGGTATTTCCCAAAGCTTCATTGAATCCCTTGGCTTTAATGAAAAACCCACGGTTTCATTGTTTCTATGCTAAAATGAAAGCCCTGCCTACATGTAATGCAAAATGCTGGTAGTTCCTTTCAACTGGGCTCCCTTGAATAACTCTTATGTTGTATTTCTTCATTCGAGGTGCATTGAGGTCATTTAAATATTCGCTGTTATTACTCAACTTTTGGCCTGCATTCCAACAGACTGAAAAATGTAGCACATCACAAGTTTATGCTGAGCTGAACACGTAGGCACATTGATTCATCGGACCCATGTCAGAGTTCTAAATCGGACATATCAGCACTTAAAACCAGGGTCAAATCTTGAATGTTCTCAGTCTTCGGGCTTTGGAAGAAAATGTACACGTTCACAGGGTGGAATCATTTGTACCAAAGGGAGAAGCTGAAAAATGGTTACGTGTGAAGTGAGGTTCATTTGCTTTGTGTTTTGATACATCCAAATACATATACGTGCACAAGAAGGTTCACCCTCACATTCACTTCTCAATCACAGAGGTTATGCATGGTCCAGCTTACTCTTGCACTGAAAGCAGTTTTTATTATGAAAGCTTTCATTGCTAAATTCAGTCACAGTTCAAAAAGTGTGAATTCCTGATCCTTTAAATGCACGATCGGAGTCATTCGATTAGAACGCGTGACAAAAAATAATCATGGTGGCCAGAGAAGCAGGTGGCAGGACCATGTGCAGACGACAAAGCTTACGTCTGTGTGGGACGTATATCTGCAGACAGCAGGAGTAAAATGCTGGAGTAATTCAGCGGGACAGGCAGCATCTCTGGATAGATGGAATGGGTGACGTTTCGGGTTGAGACCGAGAGTCACTGGGGTATTGAAGTGTAAGGTCTGAAAACAAGAGATCAAAGAGGATGAGGTTCAAGGCAAATGTAGAATAGATCGTTGTTAGCTTGGGGAAGTTGAGGGGGAGGGGAAGCAGAGGATCTGGGTCACAATCAATGGTGTACCCCACAATTACATCAAATTTCATCCCTGAAGGCCTCATAATTGGAAGGATGGCCAATCCGATGTCTCTTTTACAAATTGGAAAAGACTGGAAATTAAATTTCAGTGATGCTGGGTAGGGTAAACAATTAAAAACTGGAACGGCAAGCTGACAATTTGCAAGCTGCTCGTGGCCTTCGAAACTTCTTATGCTTTTGAAGTTCCCGCCCCCAAAACATTTTTGCACTTGTCAGGAAACAACAGGCGAGGCACGATCATAAACATGAGTAGCATTTTCACTCTACCAGCACAGAAGATCAAAGTTTATTTCCCCATCGAAAGAATGTTGACACCGTGGTGACATATAAGAACACTTACCCACCAATGTTGGACATGCACTAAAAAATGAACCTGTGTCTATTGAAAATGGGGCAGTTTGCACTGAGTCTCAGCACCTCTGGCCCTTCCCCTCATTGAAAACCAAATGTTGTTGGATAAGTTTCTGGGGTTGATTTCTACCAATCTCTTTGGTTGAAATCAGGCTAAACTCAGCTATATATTTTTTCAGTTACGCATGTCCTAATTTTTTTAACTTAACCAGCAATTCAGAAATGCTAAGTTGAGACTGGTCTACAAATGTGCACCAAAGTTACTGAATACTTGCTTTTGTTTTTCTGGATAATTTTGTACATTTTGTGTATCAGCAGAGAATTTTTTTTGTACAAAGAGACTTTTTACAAACTGTATGTTTACATGTGGTTTATACTTTTATTTATGTTTAATTTCTCTTGTGATTCATATGTAGTTGTGACTTAAATTAAACTTGTTCTTTTCTATACCTCTATGAAGTGAAGTTATATTGCTTCTATCCCTGCCGGTATTTCCTCCATCTCTGAAAAGCATCGGTTCCAGTTGGAGAATTGATTTCATGTACATGTCCAGCAGGTTTTCAGGGTTGCTTGGTGAATGTCAGACAAGGCGCCAGGTAGAACTATGCAACTTTACTTTAAACAAAGGTTGACATTTCCAGTTGTGCAACACTCCTTCAGGGATGCATTCGAAACGTCAGACAACATCAATGACTTAAATCTCTTGAAAGGGAATTCAACCTGTGATTTTCCAAATCAGAGGCTGAAGCACTCTCAAGAAGAGATTTGAAAATTTAAGCTCACAAGATATGAAGACATACAGCATGGAAACAGGCCATTCAGCCCAACTTGCCCACGCCGACCAAGATACCCCATCTACATGATTCCCACCTGGCAGCGGTTGGCCCATACCTTTCTAAACCTTTCCTATCCATGTGCCTGTCCAAATGCCTTTTAAGAAGTGTAAGAAAATAACTGCAGATGCTGGTACAAATCGAAGGTATTTATTCACCTTTTCCGGTCTCGACCCGAAACGTCCCCCAGTCCTTCTCTCCTGAGATGCTGCCTGACCGGCTGAGTTACTCCAGCATTTTGTGAATAAATACCTTAAGATTAAAAGATACACCTTAAATCAATACAGCCTGTGAGTACAGAGAATTGTGGTAGACTGTAAAGGTAGAGTTAGACTAGAGGGACAATACCTCAGGAGGATTACATTGAGGAGTATTTAACTTTGGGCTCCACACTATAGAAGCAATACACCTCGGAATCACCAGGTTCACCAGAATCGGCAGTCACCACACCAGAAAAAGGTGGGAATGGTTGCAGCAGAAAGGCCCACTGAGTCCATGCTGACCATTGGTCACCTGCTAACATAGTTCCATGTTATCCCATGTTCTCATCCACTCCCTACACGCTTGGGTGATTTACAAAGGCCAATTAACCACAAACCCGCACATCTTTGGCATGTGGGAGGAAACTGGAGCACTCTGAGGAAACCCAGGAAGAATGTGACCCAGGTCACAGGGAGAATGTGCAAACTCCACATGGACATCACCGGGAATCCGGGGCTCTGCCGCTGTGAGGTAGCAGTTCTACCTGTGGAAAACTTGCACCACCATGCCATCTACTGTAATTTTAATCCGGTTGTCCCGGTTGGAATACACTTTCCCGTGAATTTTCATTTCCTCGTTGGGTCTATTGTTTTTCTGCCAAACAAAGCAAATGCGTGTTAGTGATCGTGCGGACGAGGTGCTGGGTGAGACTGGAAGGAGGGAACCTCTCATTCATGAGGTTCCAGCCCTAGAATCTATGGGCAGGCTGCTTGATATTCTGGTATCTTGCTTATTCTTGACTCCTGATGTTCGGTTCAGTTAACCCCCCCCCCCTCTTACACTTCAACCCTCTTCTCATGCCAACCCACACCTCTAATCTGCCCTGTTTCGTGCACTGACAATCTTCACTGAATGATGAGCTCTTCTAGATGTGCCAAAGATCCACATCTGGATATGATGAAGTGGGAAGCCAGATGATGCCTGGCCATGAAACAGACCAGTCCTCTCAATATTTCCATCAAAAGTGAGAATGATCCCTTAGCAACACTCTAACCCAACTCCATCTGCCTCCGCCAGCCCCCTTCATTGTTATACAATGAAACAACAACTTCAAAATTAACTCCAATCTCTTATCACTGGGTGAGGGGTTGAGATTTTGGACAGATGGATATAAGATAAAACTGAAGAGGTTCGGAGCAAATGCCAAAAGAAGTTTTCCTTAATGCTAATCAAGCTGAGGAATAAAGGAGAAAATCAATCATAACAAACATCCTTTATTCATAGAGACGGAGAACCTTACAATGGGAAGCATGAAATGTAGGAGGAATTTCACAAATATTTTGTGTTTGTCTTCCCAGAGAACACATAAAATTCCAAGAAACACCGAAGAACCAAGGGTCCAGTGTAAACAAGGGAGGGAAGAAAATTAGTGCCAATAAAAAAATTGTTAGATAATTTGAAAATGAATAAAGCCTAATAACCAGATGATCTGCTTCCCAGAATTTATAAAGAGACGAGACCAAGTGGGGCCCTAACCTCTCCTGCATTGGTGCAGCACCCTCTCCTCCCCCTCCCCTCTCCATCCTCCCCTACCCCCTCCATCCTCCCCCCCCCTGCTCCACCCACTCCCTCCTCCCCCTCCCCCTCCCTCCTACCCCTCCCCTCTCCTCCCCTCCCCCCCCACTCCATCGCCCTCAACACCCTCCCCTCCACCGCCCTCCTCCCCCTCCCCTCCCCACTCCATCCCCCTCAACCCCCCTTATCCTCCCTTCTCCCCCCTCCCTCCCTCCCTCCCTCCCTCCCTCCCTCCCTCCCTCCCTCCCTCCCTCCCTAGGAGATAGATTTAGACTTTAAAATGTGAATAACTAAAAATATAACACCAATTCCAATGAAACTTCTTCCATTAGCACCAAAGGGACGACGGTGAGTAAGGGGGGGGGGGGGGGGGCTAAAATTGTCGCGCTATCGTGTACCGTTTTGGTTGCGGTTCAGGAACAAACAAAGTTAGGGCGGCACGGTGGCGCAGCGGTAGAGTTGCTGCTTTACAGCGAATGCAGTGCCGGAGACTCAGGTTCGATCCTGACTACGGGTGCTGCACTGTAAGGAGTTTGTACGTTCTCCCCGTGACCTGCGTGGGTTTTCTCAGAATCTTCGGTTTCCTCCCACACTCCAAAGACGTACAGGTTTGTAGGTTAATTGGCTGGGTAAAATGTAAAAATTGTCCCTAGTGGGTGTAGGATAGTGTTAATGTACGGGGATCGCTGGGCGGCACGGACTTGGTGGGCCGAAAAGGCCTGTTTCCGGCTGTATATATATGATATGATATGATAAACAAACGAGAGATTCAGTATATAGATAGCTTTAAGGATGTCAATGCTGTTGCTATTATTTCCAAAATTCATTAGGTTTTGGCTTTGTTTAGTTTAGTTTAGAAAGAGTGGAAGCAGACCCTTTGGCCCACCAAGTCCGAGCCGGTCAAGGAACACCCACACACAAGTTCTATCCTACACACTAGGGATAATTTACAGAGGCCAATTAACCTACAAACCTGCACGTCTTCGGAGTGCGGGAGGAAACCAGAGCACCAGGAGAAACCCCTCATGAAGTCACAGGTAGAACTAACAAACATCATGTAGACGGCATCCGTAGTCAAGATCAAAACTGTCTCTGGAGCTGTATGGCAGCAACTCTCCTGCTGTGCCACTGTGCCCAATGATCCCTATTGATTTCCGGTAGCAAATGTGATTTAATAAAGGAGGGAGAAAATAAAATATTTGGGGAAATATTGGAATCTCTCGATGTAGTAGCAAGACACTTAAAGTCATAGGATTGTGGAGCACAGAAATGGGCCCTTCAGCCCAACCTGACTGTGCCACCTTAAAAAGTAATAATACATGATTGAGCAAAGTCAACACAGAGAATGAAAGGGAACTTATCAGTTGTAGATCTCTGAGGATGCATGCGACAGAGTTAGTGAGGGAGAACTTGTGAATGTGCTATCTTTGGATTCTCAGAAGGCTTTCGATAAAGGCCCCACACATGGACCTTGGTGAACAAGGTTATGCGTGTTGTTTTGCAACAGAAGCTGACATTGTGCTTTAGCAACGTTGGGACAGGAAGATGTAGCGGATTTCGATGATGGGTTTGCCTACAATTAATTCCAGGAATGGAAACCCATTTACACTGAATCAAATCGACCAAGATCTCGCCTTGCCCACGAGAGCAAATTTGCACAACTTTCATCGGTCTCTTTCGTTATTGTCGTTGATTTGTGCCGAGATAAAAAAAGGTCAAGTTCAGGCAATAATGATTCAGTTATTCAAAGCTTCAGTACTAGAAAATCTGATCGACTTCTGACAGGACTAGCAGTCAATCCAGTTATCGCTACTCTGCAATTCTATTAAATGTGTCTCAATCTACCTGCAGACATTGAAGTGCTTCCCTTTCTAATCCAAACCCACAGCCTTGTAGCAATCAGCATGGAAGCCACCGTGGACAATCAACATTTCTGACGAACGTAGCCAGCCAGTCAACCACAGGACATGAAGTGAATCTTCTAACCGCCAGTTTCTCCAGGCCACCCAGCCCTCAACACATTTCCTTTTTATGTTACTGAGCCACTGCCGCAGGCAATATGCTAAAGCTGTTTGAAGTCAAGTTTTATTTTGACATCTACAAAGCTGACAGCTAATGAAAGTTTAGCGTGCAGCAGGAAGTGTTTGGTATCTGTACAAGCTGTGGCAGTTGAAAACACCATTGTAGAAAGAGTTGAGTGCTTTATACTGTATCGTATTTTCACCAGGGTACTTGCGTCCCAAATCCATACCAGTTTATATTACCCCATTATGATACAGAAAAAAAAGGCTATTCTGCCCATCAAGCCCATGCTAGCCTCCCAGGAGAGCATTTCCATTGGTCCCCATTTCCCTTCTTCTTACTTCCCTGTACCGCTGCAACTTATTCTCCCTCACACATGCCCAGCAACTCTCCTTTGATTCTTTCTGCCATTAACATACATTGAGGGGTAATATACAGCCCGCAGTTAACCTACGAGCACTACTTTTGGGATATGGATGGAAAGTCACTTGATCAAACTCAGTTCAGTTTAGTTTAGTTTATTGTCACATGGTCTGAAGGGCAGTGAAAAGCTTTTGTCGCGTGCTCCATACAAACAACACCCGAGGTCAGAGGTCAGAGGTCAACCCTGGATCCCTGGAGCTGAATCAGAAACATTTACTGCTATGCCCCCGTGCCACCCTTATGCATGAAGCCTTTAGTAGACGTTGGTGACTCTTGGTTCATTCCGGATGGTATTTGCTGATAATGTGACCCTGTGGCCTACTTTATTGCCATCTTTCCAATTGAGCAGAATTTTAGGCTAACATTCCTTCATGATACTAATGTACTGTAACACTGTTGGAGCAGCTTGGCAGTGAATAAGACATTCAACCAAGATCCTGCACTGCATTTACAAGTAAATGCAAAAAGAACTGGGGTGGGCGGGTGTGAGGTGGGTTGAGGGGACTTATTCACAGTAACCTGGCTAACAATTACTCTCACATCATCTCTAAGAATAGAATATCTAACAGTTATCACAATAATGTTTCTGGCGGCTTTTAAATCACAAATTTGGATTTTGTTTTTTTACCTTATGATGAAGGTATTAATTCCAAAGTACTTTGGCACTTTAATAGTTTTTAAGATACTTCACACTGATGTGGTGGGTGCTAAGTAAAAGAAAGTCATTCTCTTTCTCTCCCACAACATCTTATTGCCCAAGGGACTTATGACCCTACGACTTTGACTTTTAATTTTTTTCAAATATTTATCTGAAAAAGCTCACATGGTTGGATATTCAGTCTGAAGAATGCTCAGAACATTCTCGACACAAAACGTCACCCATTCCTTCTCTCCTGAGATGCTGCCTGACCTGCTGAGTTACTCCAGCATTTTGTGAAATAAATACCTTCGATTTGCACCAGCGTCTGCAGTTATTTTCCTACACGTGGTTGGATATAGATAAGTTACAGATATTGGTACAGATATAGTTACAGAGAGAGTTTAATCTAGGCAAGCGTGGGGTGTCGCACTTAGGGATTCGAATGTAAGGGGAGAGAGAGTCTACAGTTGATGGCAGGAACCTTAATAGCAAGAAATGTACAGGGGGATCTTGGGTCCAAATCCATAGCTCCCCGAAAGTAGTAAGACAAACAGATGGAGCGGTGAAGAAGACATATGGTATACTTGTCATCATCAGCAGGGCATTGAGTATGACATCCAGGAAGCCATGTTGCTGCTTTATAGAACTTTGTTTAATTTGCATTTGCAGCATTGCGTGCAGTTCTGGTCACCCCATTTCATGAAAATGTAGAATCTTTGGAGAGGGCGCAAAAGAGGTTTGCCGGGAAGTTGCGGGGATTAGAGGGTATTAGCAATAAGGAGGGGTTGAACAATCTTGGATTGTTTTTCTCTGGTGTGTCAGAGCCTGAGGGGAGGCCTGATAGAAGTTGATAAAATGATGGGAGGTATTGATAGTGCAGAGAGTCAGAACCTTTTCCTTGCGGTGGAAATGTCAAATACCACAGGGCATAGCATTAGGGTCAGTTGGAAAAAGTTTAAAGGAGACATGTGGGGCAAGTTTTTTACCTCGAGATGGTAGGCGCCTGGAATGCACTGGCTGGAGAGGGAGCAGAAGCAAATACGATAGTGGTGTTTAAGAGACTTTTAGATGGGTTCACGAATATGCAGGAAATGGAGGGAAATGGATCATATGCAGGCAGAATGGATTCGTTTAATTTGGCATCATGTTCGACACAGATCTCCTGGACTTAAGGGCCTGTTTTGTGTTGAACCATATATGTTCTCTTGAAAAATATACCATTTATCATATTTACTTTAGGAAAACACCATTTAATTTTGAACTCTTTCATTATCTGAACCATCACTACGATGATGGTTCATTTAATGAATCATCCTACCAACAACTAGAGAGCAGTCCTGAGCTACTATTTACCTCATTGGAGACCCTCGGACTATCTTTGATTGGACTTTACTGGACTTTATCTTGCACTAAACGTTATTCACGTTATTCCCGCTATCACTGTGGATGGCTCGATTGCAATCATGTATTGTCTTTAAGCTGACTGGTTAGCACACAACAAAAGCTTTTCACTGTAACTCGGTACACGTGGCAATAAACTAAACTAAACTAAACTAAACTAAACTAGCTCTTCTTATAACCCGTCTGGATCAGTCTGAAGAAGGGTCTAGACCCGAAACGTCATCCGTTCCCTCTCTCCTAGGCGGTACGGTGGCGCAGCGGTAGAGTTGCTGCCTTACAGCGAATGCAGCTCCGGAGACTCAGGTTCGATCCTGACTACGGGCGCCGTCTGTACGGAGTTTGTACGTTCTCCCCGTGACCTGTGTGGGTTTTCTCCGAGATCTTCGGTTTCCTCCCACACTCCAAAGACGTACAGGTATGTAGGTTAATTGGCTGGGCAAATGTAAAAATTGTCCCTAGTGGGTGTAGGATAGTGTTAGTGTGCGGGGATCGCTGGGCGGCGCGGACCCGGTGGGCCAAAGGGCCTGTTTCTGCGCTGTATCTCTCTAAATCTAAAATCTAGATGCTGCTTGACCTGCTGAGTTACTCCAGCATTTTGTGATATCTTCTTATAACCTACTCACCTTTGGTGTGGTTTAGCCCAACTTTCTCAGGTTTTTGTGTGAAAGACATTCATTTTTGTTGTTGAATTTGTTTTAATTTGTCACGAAACATTGATATCACCAGCATTTATTCCCCACTTGACACACCCTTGAATTGCTGCAGCCAACATTGTGAAAGCACTTCCACGGTATTGAGCTATGAATTCTAGTACTTTGACTCTGTCCCAAAAGTGAATGACGATATGTGTTCAATAGCAAACAGGAAAGTGCTTCTTTTATTTTGTTTCCTCCATTGTGCACTAATATCTTGAAGGCCAACACAAAAGTTCCCTCCTCCTTTAATGGAGACCAGCAGCTGATTGATCTTTCCAAATAAAACTTCAATATACTTATGTAGTGGTATTTATTAAAATAAGGAGGGAAGGACTCGACTTAAAATATTTTGGCAAAACC
This sequence comes from Rhinoraja longicauda, assembly GCF_053455715.1. Taxonomy (NCBI): domain Eukaryota; kingdom Metazoa; phylum Chordata; class Chondrichthyes; order Rajiformes; family Arhynchobatidae; genus Rhinoraja; species Rhinoraja longicauda. The sequence goes on along the minus strand of NC_135979.1, from coordinate 10,278,677 downwards.
AGTTAGCTGTCCAGGCTATGCTACAGTGTGGGGTGGATTAGTGGTGCAGTGGTAGAGTTGCTGCCTTACAGCGCCAGAGACCTGAGTTCGATCCTGACTGTGGGTGCTGTGCGGAGTTTGTACGTTCTCCCTGAGATCCAATGGGTTTTCTCTGGGTGCTCCGGTTTCCTCACACATTCCAAAATCGTGCAGGTTTGTAGGTCTAGTGGCTTCTGTATGCTGCCCCTATTGATCGGCCTGGACACAGTGGGGCAAAAGGTCTGTTTCCACGCTGTATCACTTCACTAAACTAAACTAAACTAAACTAAACTAAACTAAACTAAACTAAACTAAACTAAACTAAACTAAACTAAACTAAACTAAACTAAACTAAACTAAACTAAACTAAACTAAACTAAACTAAATTAAACTAAACTAAACTAAACTAAACTAAACTAAACTAAACTAAACTAAACTAAACTAAACTAAACTAAACTAAACTAAACTAAACTAAACTAAACTAAACTAAACTAAACTAAACTAAACTAAACTAAACTAAACTAAACTGAACTTATCTTTACAGCTCCAAGACTGCAATATCTGTCTTAGGTGTTATACCAATCCAACAACAGACGGGCACCCACATGGCAAATTGGTGCCATGACTTGACAAAGCAGGTGGAGGGCAATGATCATGATCCAAGCTTGCATCCAGCTGGGAATGAAGAGGCATTCACAGTCTCACTGTACAACTATTTCTCAGAAGCAGCACAATTTTTTTGAGGAACCTGTCGCTAACTGTGAGCACCATGAAGTCGATGGGGGTCAAAAAAGCAAGTTAGTGTCTTCTGCACCAGTGCCTTTAAGGGTGTGAAAGTTAAATCCTATTTTTTTCAGCTGCTGATAGCATCTCAGCTGTGGGTGCTATAAAGCATATGTGACAATGCTTGCACTCTTTTTAGGTTGTGTGTCAGGGTTTCTGATGAGTAGTCGCCAGTTGTGTAGCAACTGAAGATGATATGCTTGAAAGCGGTTACATTCTTCATGTTTCGGAACCCGCATTGCTGTGACTTTAGCTTTAGCTTGGCAGTTGGTGGGTGCTGAGGGCGAGGTAGTCACAGAAGTTAGGATCTTTTCAATACCTCACGATATAGGTCTAAGAGCAACAAAGGAAGTGTTTCTTTCATTCTATTTTCTTAATTGTGCCCTAACATTTTGCAGCTCAACGCAAAAGCTCCCTCCCCCTTTAATGGAGACCAGCAACCGATTGAACTTTCCAAATAAAACCTCAATATATTTATCATGTGGTATTTATTGAAATAAAGAGGGGGGAAATCGACTTTGACAAAGCCAGTTAGCTGTTCTGGTTCAAGCTGTGCTTTTATAGGTAACGAGTGCTTTACTCTACACTTTACAGATCACAGCTGCAATATCAGACTGTTAGAGTGACCACTCCAACAATGGTGGCAATACCTCCAGATGGCAATATAGCACGTTGCACTATTAAATTCAGGTAACTTGTAATCAGTAGGAAGGAACTGCAGATGCTAGTTTACACCGAAGAAAGGCACGAAATGCTGGAGTAACTCAGCGGGTCAGACACAAACTCTGGAGCGGAGCAATGGGTGACGTTCTGGGTCGAGACCCTTCGCCAGACTTCCTCGGAATTCCTTCTCTCCAAAGACGCTGCCTGTCCTGCTGAGTTACTCCAGCGTTTTGTGTCTAACTTGTAATCAGGCTCATTTGTCGTGCATACTCAGATTGATTTGCTGTTATTTTATTCATCCGCAGGGTGTGGGCACTAACAGCAAAGTCAATAATCGCTACCCATTTCTGCTGTGATATTGCAGGGACTACTTTGTTGCATCACAAGGACTACTTTGTTTGCCTGTGTAGTAACATGTATATAAGAGAATGAGGTGATTAGGTGGTCACTCTGGTTCCAGGTGGCCGTGGAATAAACAGCCTGGATTGAAGCTCCAGCATTCTAACCTTTTAAACACGTGTACTTGTGGTCCGTCCAGAGTCATAACAAAGGTACAACAGGTACCGGACCACGAAGTACAACAATTTCCAACTGCCTTTGAATGGAGGAGACCATTAAGTGCCAGCGACTTTGGTGACACTGAGGACTTGTACTGGCCATTCCAACAATGGATGTCAGACTTCCTCCCCTGAAGGACAATTCCTTTCATGGTCTGAGGAAGGGTTATGGCCCGAAACGTCACTGATCCTTTTTCTAAAGAGATGCTGCCTGACCAGCTGCATTACTCCAGCACTTTGCGTCCATCTTCGGTATAAACCAGCATCTGCAGTTCCTTCCTACACAATTTATTTCCTGTTCCTTTCTTTCTGGTTAACAGCGACTACAGTAAAATGACTGGGCATCAGGCACCTGGACTGCCCCAACAGTCTGGAAAATTGCTTTCTGATTGTTCGTCCATTGCTTCTTAATCTCCAGAGAGGAAACGTGAAGCAAGGTGAGAATCAGAAAGCGAACAGCAGCTAAGGTGAGAAGCAACAGGCTATTAATAACCACAAAGCGAGCAGTGCATTTGGCAGTGAGATGATAAGTCAAAAGAACAAACAAGCAGTTGAATTTGTTACAAAGGAAATTAACTCATCCCTTCCGAAACTAGAACTGATCATCTGAAGGAGTTGGCTGATGATAGAGCAGCTCAGGCTTGCTGAGAAGTTACAGTGTTACTCCTGTTTAACATCACCCCAATGGTCACAGATTGTCAAGGGTCTCATCTTTGGCTGCAAGGTAACCTGACACAAAGAGGCTCTTCAGGGGAAGCTGCAGACTTGTGGTTAATTAATTTATTATCTGGAGGAGTTGTTCCAAGAATCATTAATCCCCAGGAACTAAGGGGAATTTAAATTTAGTTAATTCAATGCATCACCATGGTGATGAAGCTATTACATTTTCTTAAAAAACTACCAAGCTAAACTTTAGTGAAAAAAAAATCTATTGTCCTTTCTATGTACATAGGCAGCATCTCTGGATAGAAGGAATGGGTCAGAAGGAACTGCAGATGCTGGTTCAAACCGAAGAGAGACAGAAAAAGCGGGAGTAACTCAGCGGGAGAGGCTGCATCTCTGGAGAGAAGGAATGGGTGAAGTTTTGGGTCGAGCGCCTTCTTCAGTTTCGACCCAAAATGTCACCCATATCTTCTCTCTAGAGATGCTGCCTGTCCCGCTGAGTTACTCCAGCTTTTTGTGTCTATAGTAGGAATGGGTGATGTTTTGGGTCGAGACCCTTCTTCAGACTCAGATTTTCTATTGTCTTCTAACTTTGAGTAACCCTTGCATCCCCTCTCTCTCTGCCCTTCACCCTAGTCATCCTGCCAGTTCCACTGTCCACATCCATACATCCCCTTTCCCACAGCCAACAATGGGCCATCAGTGCTGGCTCTGATTTATTCGGAACCTCTTCTTACCTCTAGTTTCCATCCCCCCCCCCTCCCGACTCTCAGTCTGAAGAAGGGTCTCGACCCGTAATGTCACCAATTCCTTTTCTCCAGAGATGCTGCCTGACCCGCTGAGTTACTCCAGCATTTTGTGACTATCATTCATGATAGGAGTTGCAGTTCCATGCTTGGACTGCTTTGACAGCAGCTCCTAGATCCTCAGCTGCTCCCACCTAAAAGAACAAGAGCAGTCAGTGCCTGTGTGCATCATTCCCTGGAGGCTCCCCTCCATCACACAATGTCCTGACTTGGAAATAAATTGCAACCATTTGTTGTTTTTGAGTCTAAGTTTCTGGATGCCCCTCATCTGGAGTCGTGTGGGAGTGCTGTACCAGACCAGCTGTGGCCTTTGGAGAAAGTGATTTGCTTCCCATCTTTCCTGGGACATTTAGGAAAAGGCGACCATGAAAGAAAAAAAAAATGGTTTGCTCATTAATATAGACAAGAGTTGGACACTGTGTAAGGGTTGCTCCCTCCTTTTTTTGATGTCTTGATTGTGTGAACACTTGCCACTCATGATTTTGAGCGCTGAAGGCAGGAATTTGACGTGCAATTAAATATTTCGCCTGGGCAGTTTGCGGCCCGGGTGGTATGGCACCTCATATTTCGCCTGGGCAGTTTGCGGCCCGGTGGTATGAACGTCGACTTCTCCAACTTCAGATAGCTCCTCTGTCCCTCCCTTCCCCTCCTCCTTCCCAGATCTCCCTCTATCTTCCTGTCTCCACCTATATCCTTCCTTTGTCCCACCCCCGACATCAGTCCTGAAGAAGGGTCTCGACCCGAAACGTCACCCATTCCTTCTCTCCCGAGATGCTGCCTGACCTGCTGAGTTACTCCAAGCATTTTGTGAATAAATGAAAGAACACAACAGGCTTCGACTGCCTCTTTGCCCTCCAGCAATCTGTTTAGAGAAGTGCATATTTGACGATGAATGACTAATCCTTCAAACAATCCCAAAGACAAGCACGTCAGCTGCAGAAAATGCAAATCGTCTTGCGGTGAACAACAGAGAAAGCAAGAGAGCTGTGCTATGTGTGACCTCGTAGCTTAACATGGCCATTTACATGGAAAAGAAAGAGAATGTGATATGATGAAGAAAATAATCTCTCTCTCTCTCTCTCTCTCTCTCTCTCTCTCTCTCTCTCTCTCTCTCTCTCTCTCTCTCTCTCTCTCTCTCTCTCTCTCTCTCTCTCTCTCTCTCTCTCTCTCTCTCTCTCTCTCTCTCTCTCTCTCTCTCTCCCCCTCTCCCTCTCCCTCTCTCTCTCTCTCTCTCTCTCTCTCTCTAGCAAAATAGATAGTTTGGTACTGAAAAGTCTAATGGAATTCTGACCAAATTGACACCACCAAACACATTTTGCCTCCTCTTTCAGCATTCTGAAGGTTCCACTCCATGTAGTCACTCTAGTCTGCTGATCCATCTCCACCAATGCTCTCTTCCTATCCCATTTCTTTGCAACTGCAGAAGGAACAATTCCTGCCCAGTCACCCTTTCCATCCCAACACTCAGGCCCCACCAACATTTTTGCAGAGAAAGCTGCAATTTTCTTGCACCACTTTTCAATTAAGTGTCTTCAATTAATTTCTCCAAATGTGGTTTGCTTTAGATTTCTGGGGAGGAGAGAGGGGTAGCAGACACACATTCTGTCCAGTTCCTGTCGGTGACCTCGATTTCCAGTCTCCAGTCACTCCGTCTCTTACCTTCAACATCTGAGGTAGACTTGGAGGAATACACATCCACTGTGCTCTCCTACATCAACTGCTGTGTGGAGAATGTCACGGAGGACAAGGAAACAAAGATGTTCCCAAACCGGAAACCATGGATGAATAAGGAGGTACAGAACCTGTTGAGGGCACGCAACAATGCCTTTAAATCTGGTGACACTTCAGCATACAGTGTTGCCAGGTCAAACCTGAACAAAGGTATTAAAAGGGCCAAAGACACCCACAGGCAACGGGTGGAAGACCACTTCAATACCACGGACACCAGAAGCATGTGGCAGGGACATCACTGGCTACAAGAGCAGCCCTGCCTGCCCCCACAGCGATATCACACTAACCAACGAGCTAAACACCTTCTTTGCCCGCTTCAAAACTGGCAACACCACCTTGAGTGGAAGAACCCCAGCCGAGGCGGAGGGACTGGTCTTGCAACTGAGCATACAGGAAGTACAACGCGCTCTGCAAAGGGTCAACCCACGCAAGGCTGCAGGCCCGGATGGAGTTCAAGGAAGGGTACTTAGGGACTGTGCTGAACAGTTGGCTGAGGTATTCACCAGGATCTTTAACCTGTCATTATCTCTGGCTAAGGTCCCCAAGTGCCTGAAGTCGGCTACCATAGTGCCGGTGCCGAAAAAAGCAAAGATCACCAACCTGGACGACTACTGTCCGGTTGCCCTAACTCCTATAGTCATGAAGTGCTTTGAAAGGCTGGTCCTCTCACACATCAAATCCAGCATCCCTGCCTCACTGGACCCACATCAATTTGCATACAGGGTAAACAGATCCACAGAGGACGCCATCTCTCTGGCTCTTCACACTGTCCTGACTCACCTGGAGAGACAGGGCACGTACGTGAGGATGCTATTCATTGATTATAGCTCTGCCTTCAACACGGTCATCCCCACCAAGCTCATCACCAAACTCCACCAGCTAGGCCTCAGCTCGTCGTTATGTGACTGGATCCTGGACTTCCTGCTGGAGCGACTGCAGGCAGTGAGAATGGGCCTGCACCTGTCCTCCACTATCACCCTGAGTACCGGCACACCACAGGGCTGTGTTCTGAGCCCCATGCTCTACTCCCTCTTCACACACGACTGTGTTCCTGCATTCAACATCAACACCATTGTCAAGTTTGGAGACGACGCAATGGTGATCGGGCTTATCACCAACGGTGATGAAACAAAATACAGAGCGGAGGTGCAGAACCTGGCGGACTGGTGCTCTGATAACAACCTGTCCCTAGATACCACCAAGACCAAGGAGCTGATCATCAACTTCCGTAGGTCACACAATGGGGAATACGCCCTGATCTTTATCAACGGGGACAGTGTGGAGAGAGTGTCCAGCTTCAAGTTTCTGGGCACTCACATTTCGGAGGACCTAACATGGTCCAATAACACTGCTGCGCTGGTCAAGAAGGCACAGCAACGACTGTTCTACCTAAGAACACTGAAAAAGTCTGGTCTACCCCAACAGCTGCTGACAACCTTCTACCGCTGCACCATAGAGAGCATCCTAACACATGGCATCCCTGTGTGGTACCTCAGCTGCACGGAGGCAGAGAGGAAAGCTCTTCAGCGGGTAGTCCATAGAGCTCAGAGGACCATTGGAACACAGCTACCAGCCTTGGAGGGCATCTACAACACACGATGCCTCAGAAAAGCCACCAGGATCCACAAAGACTCTTCATACCCCTGCAACAGTCTGTTCGAACTTCTACCATCGGGCAGACGATACAAGGCCTTCTACGCCCGCACCTCCAGACTCAGGAACAGCTTCATCCCCAGGGCCATAGCTGCTATGAACCGGTCCTGCTGAGCCGGATGGTCACATCGCACAGTGAACCGGCACAGACCTACTTGCACTTTATTCTGTTTTAAAACTGTTCTTATTTGTTTCATTGGGTTGTTTAAATTAATACTGACTAGCTAATTGATTTATTGCATCGTATGGGAGGCGCATTCCCAATCTCGTTGTACCCGTGTACAATGACAATAAAGATATTGTAAATTGTAAATCCCAGGCCTCTGACAATATTCCAATAAAGTTCAATGATCTTCTGAGCAGGCATAATGTGTAGGAAAAAAACCTGCAGATGCTGGTTTAAATCGAAGGTAGACACAAAATGCTGGAGTAACTCAGCAGGTCAGGCAGCATCGAGAGAGAGAAGGACTCCATCTCGGGAGAGAGAGAGAGAGAGAGAGAGCGAGAGAGAGAGAGAGAGCGAGAGAGAGAGAGAGAGTGAGGGGGGGAAGGGGAGAGAGAGAGGGGAAAGGGGGGGGGAGAGAGAGAGACAGAGAGAGACAGAGAGAGACAGAGAGAGAGAGAGAGAGAGACAGAGACAGAGACAGAGACAGAGAGAACAAGGAACTAAATTTCTCAAGCTTTTGGCCTGTGCTATTTATTTTCTTCAGCATATCACATTCTCTTTCTTTTCCGTGTAAATGGGATGTTAAGCTATGAGGTCGCACATCCCACAGTTGTCTCGCTTTCTCCGTTGTTTAATGCAAGAGGATTTTTTTTGGAGTGAATCATCTTTTGCTCATTTTTAACTTCTGCAGCTGACGTGCTTGTCTTTGGGATTGTTTAAAGGATAGTCGTTCATCGTCAAATATGCACTACTCTAAACAGATTGCTGGAGGGCAAAGAGGCAGTCGAGCCTGTTGTGTTCTTTCATTTAATTGCACGTCAAATTCCTGCCTTCAGCGCTCAATTTCATGAGTGGCAAGTGTTCACACAATCAAGACATCAAAAAAAGGAGGGAGCAACCCTTACACAGTGTCCAACTCTTGTCTGTATTAATGAGCAAACCATTTTTTTTCTTTCTTTCATGGTCGCCTTTTCCTAAATGTCCCTGGAAAGATGGGAAGCAAATCACTTTCTCCAAAGGCCACAGCTGGTCTGGTACAGCACTCCCACACGACTCCAGATGAGGGGCTTCCAGAAACTTAGACTCAAAAACAACAAATGATTGCAATTTATTTCCAAGTCAGGACATTGTGTGATGGAGGGGAGCCTCCAGGGAATGATGCACACAGGCACTGACTGCTCTTGTTCTTTTAGGTGGGAGCAGCTGAGGATCTAGGAGCTGCTGTCAAAGCAGTCCAAGCATGGAACTGCAACTCTGTCATGAATGATAGTCACAAAATGCTGGAGTAACTCAGCGGGTCAGGCAGCATCTCTGGAGAAAAGGAATTGGTGACATTACGGGTCGATACCCTTCTTCAGACTGAGAGTCGGGGGGGGGGGGGGGGGGGGGGGGATGGAAACTAGAGGTACGAAGAGGTTCCGAATAAATCAGAGCCAGCACCGATGACCCATTGTTGGCTGGGGGAAAGGGGATGTATGGATGTGGACAGTGGAACTGGCAGGATGACTAGGGTGGGGGACAGAGAGAGAGGGGATGCAAGGGTTACTCGAAGTTGGAGAAATCAACATTCATACCGCTGGGTTGTAAACTGCCCAAGTTAAATATGAGGTGCTTTTATATTTTAGATTTAGAGATACAGCGCAGAAACAGGCCCTTCGGCCCACCGGGTCCGTGCCGCCCAGCGATCCCCGCACACTAACACTATCCTACACCCACGAGGGACAGTTTTTAAAAACATTTGCCCAGACAATTAACCTACAAACCTGTACGTCTTTGGAGTGTGGGAGGAAACCGAAGATCTCGGAGAAAACCCACGCAGGTCACGGGGAGAACGTACAAACTCCGTACAGACGGCGCCCGTAGTCAGGATCGAACCTGTGTCTCCGGCGCTGCATTCGCTGTAAGGCAGCAACTCTACCGCTGCGCCACCGTGCCGCCCGTGTTCCTCCAATTAGCGTTGGGTCTCACTCTGACGGTGGAAGCGGCCGAAGGGCAGCAAGGTCAGTGTGGGAATGGGAGAGGAGTTAAAATGTATCGTGAATGAATGGCAGTGGGTATAAATCATAGGGTGACGGATGAGGTAGCAGTCAAGTGGGCTGCCATTTGTTGGGGAACTCCAAATTCCCTGCTGGATGCGTATTCATGGTTCCATGAAGCACTTTCATCACTGGTTCTGTCCTCGCTCCAACTAGTTCAGAAAGTCCCAAGGGACAAATCCAAAGGAAAAGTATTGAATTATTTATAGTGGTCACAGAAGAAGACTTCTTGTTCTTTAACCTCACCGGCATTACTGGAAGACAGAAAGAAAGACATGCACTTTAACATAGAAACATAGAAAATAGGTGCAAGAGTAAGCTATTCGGCCCTTCGAACCAGCACCGCCATTCAATAAGATCATGGCTGATCATCCAAAATCAGTACCCCATTCCTGCTTCCTCCCCATATCCCTTGATTCTGTTAGCCCTACGAGCCACATCTAACTCTCTCTTGAAAACATCCAGTGAATCGGCCTCCACTGCCTTCTGTGGCAGTGAATTCCACAGATTCACAACTCTCTGGGTGAAAAAGTTTTTCCTCGTCTCAGTCCTAAGTGGTCTACCCCTTATTCTTAAACTGTGACCCCTGGTTGTGGTCTCCCCTAACGTCGGGGGCGTCTAGACCCAGGGGTCACAGTTTAAGAATGGGGCATGCACATCCTGGTCAGGTTATCTCTAAACTCTAAAAGAAGGAAGCTGCTGTCATTTTGAGGACATCACAACCGATTTACACATGGCGAAGCCGCACAGACTGCAAGGTTTTAATGCCAGCTGATGTGCTACATTACGTGTGTTGAGAGATAATTGTTTCCCAGAGTAAGAGAGATATGCTTATGCTCCATTACTTATCTCGGAAGTAATCCCAAACATCCTTCATCTTCATATCATATCATCATATTATGGCGAGTCCGAAACTTGCTAATTGTAGACGAAGTTTATTGCAGCCGCAATACACGAATACAGAGTCAAAACAACAAGTTACAGGACAACCAATATAAACTTACTGTCTTCCTTGAAGACTTCGCCGAACTGACTAAAACGGGCGCCAAACGCGCACCTGACATCGCTGGCCAATCAGCGATGTCGTTTCCTGGACCAATCCCCATGGTCGCGTTCCCACGTGACCTCGCTGGCCAATCCGAGGGTTCGACGACCTGGACCATTCTCTATGGTCGCTACATGACCCCCCCCAGAACCCGAGGTGCGGAACCTAGCAGGGAGCCGGATTTCGCGACCATAACGAGTACGGAGAGGGACAGCCTGAACCACAGGAGCCGGAGGTTCCGGACTTGGTGGGACAGCCGGAACGGGAGGTTCTGGAGGAACTACCGGAACGGGGGGTCCTGGAGGAACTGCCGGAACGGGGGGTCCTAGGGGGACTGCCGAAACTGGGGGTCCCGGAGGAACTGTCGGAATGGGGGTTTGTGGACTGGGCGGAACTAACGGAGGTCGGCCTCTTCTAGGGGTTTGACCGACCAGGACTGGTTGATCCGGGTCCAAATGGGCAGGTTTGAGCCGGGACACCGAGACGAGCTCACTCTTGCCGCCCATGTCTAAGGTGAAAGTAGCCGTTCCCTTACGTAAAACCCGAAACGGCCCTTGATAGACCCTCTGCAACGGGGCGCGATGGGCATCTTTACGCAAAAAAACGAACTCACAGTCCTTCAGGGAAGACGGTTCATGTACCATGGGACACCCATGACGTGAAGTCGGCACTGGAGCCAGGGAGCCCACCCGTTCCCGGAGAGCTGCTAACGCTGCTGGGACTGTAGGGAGCAGTGCTGAAGTGTCCGGAAACAGATCTCCAGGTACTCGAAGGGTCGAGCCATATACCAGCTCTGCGGACGACGCACCGAGATCTGGCTTTGGAGCCGTCCGGATGCCCAAAAGAACCCAAGGGAGTTGGTCTACCCAGTCCGGGCCTTCAAGCCTTGCACTGAGGGACGCCTTAAGTTGGCGGTGGAACCTCTCCACGAGACCATTTGCCTGGGGGTGATATGCAGTTGTGGGTTGTAATTTGGACCCGTACAGTTCCGCCAGCGCGGCCCAGAGGGACGAAGTGAACTGTGGTCCTCTGTCAGTTGTAATAACTGCCGGGACCCCGAAACGGGCTACCCAATGAAGGGCCAAAGTCCTAGCACAAGACGCTGACGAGATGTCAGACAATGGGAAAGCCTCTGGCCACCGGGTGAACCGATCCACCACCGTGAGGAGGTGGGTGTAGCCCTGGGAGGAAGGCAAAGGCCCGACCAAATCCACGTGGATGTGAAAAAAACGAAAAGCCGGGACTTCGAAATCCTGTACGGGGGGCTGGACATGGCGCTGGACTTTAGCGGTCTGACAGGGAACGCAGGAACGTGCCCAACCCGCTACCTGTTTCCGTAGGCCATGCCAGACAAACCGAGCTGCTACCAAAGCAGAGGTGGAGCGGATGGATGGGTGCGCCAGCCCATGAATGGCATCGAAAACCCGGCGCTGAAGGGGGGGCGGTACTACCGGCCTGGGGCGAGGAAGAGAAACATCGCACCAGACTTTCGTGCCCTCCGAACCACAAGCTACCTGGGCCAACTTCAATCCCGAAGTGGTGGACTGGTACGTCGAAACGGTATCCGCCAGGAGCTGTGCCTCCGCAAGCTCCTGGGGATCCACTTCGCAGTCCACCGCCGAAATAGGGGGAAAAGCAGGTCTAGACAGGGCGTCAGCAACGGCATTCAGCTTACCCGCGATATGACGGACATCTGTGGTAAATTCTGAGATAGCAGTGAGGTGCCGCTGCTGGCGGGCCGACCATGGGTCAGACAATTTCAAAAAAGCGAATGTTAATGGCTTGTGGTCCGTAAATGCCACAAATGGGCGGCCCTCGAGGAAATACCTGAAATGACGGACAGCTAAATGGAGAGCTAGAAGCTCTCGGTCAAATGCGCTATATTTCAGCTCGGCCGAATTTAGTTGCCGGCTGAAAAACGCTAAAGGCTGCCAACGGCCACCAACCTGCTGCTCCAGAACTCCACCCACCGCCACGTCAGAGGCGTCGACCGTCAGGGCCGTGGGGGCTGAGGGGCTCGGATGGACCAACATGGTGGCGTCTGCCAAGGCTGCCTTAGCTGCCGTAAAAGCCGACTCTGCGGCCGGGGACCACAACAATTCTACTGGATTACCTGCAAGGCATTGGAAAAGCGGGCGCAGGACTCGCGCCGCTGCCGGAACGAATCTATGGTAGAAATTAACCATGCCAACGAACTCCTGCAGCCCTTTTACTGTGGTGGGCCTGGGGAAAGCCCGAATAGCCTCCACCTTCTCTGGCAAAGGGGCAGCGCCGGCAGGGGTAATTCTGTGCCCTAGAAAATCGAGAGCAGGGAGGCCGAATTGACATTTGGAGGGTTGAATAATGAGCCCGTGGTCTTGGAGCCGCTGGAACACGGTCCGCAAATGGGCCTGGTGTTCTTGCACTGAGGGGCTAGCTACCAGGATGTCGTCTAAATAAATAAACACAAAGGGTAAACCCCTGCCCACGCGGTCCATCAGTCGCTGGAAAGCCTGTGCCGCGTTCTTTAAACCGAAAGGCATACGCAACCATTCAAACAACCCGAACGGAGTAATAGTTGCAGTTTTTTGTATGTCCTCCGGTCGCACCGGAATCTGGTGGTATCCTCGCACCAAATCGATTTTGGAAAACACTACCGCTCCTTCCAGTCCAGATGAAAAGTCCTGTAGGTGCGGTATGGGGTAGCGATCAGCCGTGGTGACAGCATTGAGACGCCGATAATCGCCACATGGTCTCCACCCCCCAGATGCCTTGGAGACCATGTGTAACGGCGAGGCCCACGGGCTGTCAGACTGACGAACAATTCCCATTTCCTCCATCTTCCTGAACTCCGCCCGTGCCACCACCAGTTTGTCTGGCGGTAGTCTCCTGGCCCGAGCGAAAACGGGAGGGCCTTCGGTGCGGATGTGATGGACCACACCGTGCTTAGCTGAAGGCGCGTCGAAACGTTGGACGAGCAGCTCTGGGAACTCTGCCAGAATCGCAGCATACGAGTCGGGGGCCGCGACGACGGCCTGGACAGTAGGGCTGGGCGAGGAGGCGATTTCCGGAGCGCCGTGCTCGTCTTCAGCAGCGGGTCGGAGGTCGTTACCGCGGACATCAGGAACCAGTGAAAAAGCCCAGAGAAAATCTGCGCCCAGGATCGCTTGTTTGACGTCGGCTATGATGAATGGCCATTCGTACGTGCGTAGGGGACATCTTCCGTGTGCCGAAAGTGCGAATTGGGCTGCCATTAACCGCGATGAGGGTGGGACCTGTCTTACCCGATCTGGTTTCGAGGTCGGTCGGCGGCACTATGCTGACAATGGCTCCGGTGTCCACCAAAAATTCTGTGTCCGTGAATCGATCATGGACATAGAGGCGCCGGTTCTGGCCAATCGTAACTGCCCCTATGTACGATCGGCCGAGGCATTTCCCGCGAAGGTACAAGGCAAGCGGCAGTTGCGGGATTCGTTACCCCATCGTAGGTGATAATAGCACCAGCCGCGCTTGTGCGGATCTTTTTGGCGGGCTTTCGGAGAATTGGCGGGAGACCTGGCGCCATCTTGCCGTCGCTGTGGCGTGGTCACCGATGTCGAGACTTTGTTGATGGAATCCCCCGCCTTGTTTTTTTCCGCTATGAGCGCGTCCGCTTTCGCTGCATATGCTTCGGGGTCCTTAAAAGAACAATCCGTAAGCAGCAGTCGGACGTCCTCGGGGAGTTTCTCGCGGAATGCCTGTTCAAACATCGGGCAATCCGTGTGCTCACCGGCTAGCACCATCATTTCGGCCATGCGGACGGAAGGCAGTTGGTCCCCAAGCTCCGGTAGGTGCAGAAGTTTTGCCGCACCACCATGCTTATTTAACCCGAAGGTTCGCAGTAATGCCTTCTTCATGGTTTCATATTTGTCTTCCGCAGGTGAAGTTATGATAAACCGCATCATGCGCTTGGTTGTGTCCGGCGATAGAGCGCTGACGAGGTAGAAGTACTTCGTTGCATCGTCCGACACCTTCTTTATGTGGAATTGAGCCTCGGCGTGGATAAACCAAGCTTGCGGTGCGTAGGTCCAAAATAACGGGAGATGAACGCCTCCCGCGCTTGACTCCGGTGCGCCCTGCTCGGTCATCGTCAACGAGGCGTTGATTCCTGTTCAGTTGGTGATCGTCCAGATCACGTTCGGGGTCACCAATATGGCGAGTCCGAAACTTGCTAATTGTAGACGAAGTTTATTGCAGCCGCAATACACGAATACAGAGTCAAAACAACAAGTTACAGGACAACCAATATAAACTTACTGTCTTCCTTGAAGACTTCGCCGAACTGACTAAAACGGGCGCCAAACGCGCACCTGACATCGCTGGCCAATCAGCGATGTCGTTTCCTGGACCAATCCCCATGGTCGCGTTCCCACGTGACCTCGCTGGCCAATCCGAGGGTTCGACGACCTGGACCATTCTCTATGGTCGCTACAATATCATATATATACAGCCGGAAACAGGCCTTTTCGGCCCACCAAGTCCGTGCCGTCCAGCGATCCCCATACATTAACACTATCCTACACCCACTAGGGACAATTTTTACATTTACCCAGCCAATTAACCTACATACCTGTACGTCTTTGGAGTGTGGGAGGAAACCGAAGATCTCGGAGAAAACCCACGCAGGTCACGGGGAGAACGTACAAACTCCTTACAGTGCAGCACCCGTAGTCAGGATCGAACCTGAGTCTCCGGCGCTGCATTCGCTGTAAAGCAGCAACTCTACCGCTGCGCTACCGTGCCGCCTGAGGGAAGCAGCTACAATCTCAATTGAGCAAAACGTCCACAAGACAACATCACCGACATGATTACAATTCCGGAGCAGAGCAACCTAAATCTGATGCTCGGGACTTTAGAGGAAGCCCTGCACTTCCAAGCTTCTGACTCGGATGTGAGTCTGCCAATAGCAGACTCCATATTTGGGCGGCACCGCGTCTTAACGGTAGAGTTGCCGCGTTACAGTTACAGTGACCCTGGTTTTCGCAGATCAGACTGCCCAGCTGGTCTGGCTCAATGCCTCATCGCCAGAACTCACCAACAAGCACCAAGACCTGGCTTGGCTGGCGGTGAGGGGAGCCCTCCCAGTCAGACCCTTCCTGCACCGCCGGAACCTCACTACCAGCGCACTCTGCCCTCGGGACGGCTGCTACGGAGAGGAGACGGTGGCCCACCTCTTCTCAGAGTGTGGATTTGCAAATAGGGTCTGGAGAAGTTCAGAGACAGGCAGCGAGTGCTGCTGGAAGGTCATCAACTCGGTGCAAGATGCTCCGAACTCTGTTGACCTCCCAGCAGAGCGAGATGTCTGTCAGAGAATATTGCTGACTGTCCCGCTCCAGACTGCAGGAGGGCGTGCTGAGGGACGCACTGAAGCTCGGTGCAGCCAACGTCAAGGCTCTGCGAGGGAGGGCGACACTGAGGGACGCACTGAAGCTCGGTGCAGCCACCGCCAAGGCTCTGCGAGGGAGGGCGACAGTCTCGGGTCCTTCCGCTGCTGGACATTGGGAGGCAGGGTGTGGTGGAGACGCCCCTCAAAATAAGGGAAGGTATTTCACCCCACGGGGCCTCATGAGTGGGGGTTACATTGTGAAAACACTACATAACGATGAATCGAAAGTGTGTATAGCCTCCGAGAATGTTGGAAGAATTTTTGCACAGTTCTTGTATTGTACATACTTCTTTACTTGGAATAAAGTTTATATCGATTAAACAAATAGAGACCCGGGTTTGATCCTGACTGTGGTGCATTCTGGATGGAGTTTGTACGTTCTCCCTAAGTGGGAAAAAAACAGCACGGTGTTTCTCCCACACTTCAAAGACGTCCAGGTTTGTCGGCTAATTGGCTTCTGTAAAATTGTAAATGGTCCCTCGTGTGCGGGGTAGTGCTGGTGGGCGGAGTCTTCGCTGATCGGCGCGGACTCGGTGGAAGGTCATGTTTCCACGTTGTACTTCCAAAGTATGAAGTCTAAAGTTTCAAAGTCTCAAAATTGTAATTGCTGTTTTGACCTTGAAGATGATTAATGTTGTTAATCTTGGCCATATAAGGAGAGAATGGAAAAAGAGTGGCACAGAGTCACTCCGGGCACCCAGGTTCGATCCTGACCTCCGGTGTCATCAATGTTGAGTTTGCACGCTCTCCCCGGGTCCATAAAGCCATAGTGTCATACAGCACAGAAAACGACCCCCCAACCCAACTGGTCCATGTCGACCAAGATGCCCCATCATAGCTGGTCCCATTTTACCACACCTGGCCCATATCTTTCTTATCTATGTACTTGTAGATATGTCTTTCAAATGTTGTTATTTTACTTGCCTCAACTATATCTGATAGCTCGTTTCAACACATCCATAACTCTCTGTGTGAAAAAGCTACCCCTCAGGTTTCCATGAAATCTTCCCCCTCTCACCTGCAACCGATGGCCTCTGGTCTTGGTTCCCCCATCCTTAGAAAAAGATTTGGTGCATTCACCCTATCTATTCTCCTCATGATTTTATAGACCCCTATACGATCACCCCTCGACCATCTGCACTCCAAGAAGTAAAGTCCAAGCCTGTCCAACCTTTCCCTATAGCTCAGGCCCTCGAGTCTTGGCAACATCCTTACAGCTCTACTCTGCACTCTTTCCAGCTCAATAGCATCTTTACTATAGCAGAGTGATTAAAACAACACAATACTACAAGTACTCCAAGTAAAACAACACAATACTCCAAGTGCACACATGTGTGCCATTGTTGACAGAATGGCAGTTCAGATACTGTTGAGGTAAAATGACAGATCACACAATACTCCGTGGGAGGCTGAGGGGGACTGATAGAAGTATATTTCATATTGAGAAGCATAGTTAGGATAGATAGTGACAAAATATTTCTCATAGTAGAGGTATCAAAAACTAGAGGGCATATAGTTTTAAGATGAGAGGAAAGAGATTTAAAGGGCATCTGAGGGAAAGGATTTTCATATAGAGAGTGTGGTTGAGATCTGACAAGCAAAGAAGTGGTATTTCAAAGGGCATTTAGACAGCCCCTACTTTCAAGGGGGGTTTAGACAGTCACTACTTTCAAGGGGCGTTTAGAGAGACATGTAAATATCATCATATCATATCATATCATATCATATATATACAGCCGGAAACAGGCCTTTTCGGCCCTCCAAGTCCGTGCCGCCCAGTGATCCCCGCACATTAACACTATCCTACACCCACTAGGGACAATTTTTACATTTACCCAGCCAATTAACCTACATACCTGTACGTCTTTGGAGTGTGGGAGGAAACCGAAGATCTCGGAGTAAACCCACGCAGGTCACGGGGAGAACGTACAAACTCCTTACAGTGCATCACCCGTAGTCAGGATCGAACCTGAGTCTCCGGCGCTGCATTCGCTGTAAAGCAGCAACTCTACCGCTGCGCTACCGTGCCGCCCAAATAGACAAGGTACAGAAGGACATGGTCCCTGTATTGGCAAAGAGGATTAGTGTAGATGTGCAATAAAATTGGCATGAACATGGTGGGTTGAAGGAGTGTTTGTTTGTACTGCACGTCTATATGACCCCACAGTGACCCCGCAGGTAGCCAAAGCCTCAGTGAAATGAGTTGATTTCATGGATGGTTTAAAAGGAAAAAAAGAGAGGCAAATAAATGTGTGAAGGGAATTTCACAGCTACTGCCGGGGTTGATGTGGTAACATCTGGTTTTCTCCAGCTGCATAGCCCTTCAAAATCTCCACATCTCTGGTATTTGAAGATACTTGAAATACAGAATTTGAAATTGAGATGGTTTCTGTTCTGACTCATTAAAAATGCACAGATGACAAAATGTTATCGCCTTTTGTATTGGGGAAAATCATCTCATGCAACTGTTTGTAGAATGATGATTTCCATTTGAGCTATTTGCCATTCAATTCTAAATTAATCTCCTATCATTGTTCCCTGAATAAGATATAATCTAGGAATCAGCCCATGGGTATCGTACAATGTTACTGTCAGTGAGGATATTATTGTTATTATTGCACTATTATTGTTTGTTTATTTTTTATGTGTATGTATGTGTGTGTGTATGTATATATATATATGTGTGTGTGTGTGTGTGTGTGTGTGTGTGTGTGTATGTGTGTGCGCGCATATATATATATGTGTGTGTATGCGTGTGTGCATGTGGATATATACATGTCTGTGTGTGTCTATACATACACATATGTGTGTGTGTGTGTGTGTGTGTGTGTGTGTGTGGTATATATGTGTGTGTGTATATGTGAGTATGTGAACTTTTGTCTCATTTATAATATTGTTTACAGTGTCTACTTATTCTGGTGTGCTGCTGCAGGTAAGAATTTCATTGTTCTGTCTGGGACACATGACAATAAAACACTCTTGACTCTTGAAATGTGCTTCACCAGCTCATGAGAGCAGCAGAATTTCCAGACGACTTTATCTTGTTTGTCACCCCTCAGCCTTCCACACGGCAGGGAAAACAAGACCAGCCTTTCCAATCTTCCCCCCATAATTAAAATCCTCCAATCCAGGCAACTCTCTCCAGCACAATCATGCCCTTCCTGAAGCTGGTGACCAGAATTGCGCACAAAACTCCAAATTCAGCATTGCCTGCGCTTTGTAAAGATGCAACATCATTTATCATAGTCATAGATTGATACAGTGTGGAAACAGGCCCTTCACCCTCACTAGCCCATACCGGCCAACTAACCCCTCCTACACTAGTCCCACCTGTGCATGCTTGACCCAAACCTTCTAAGCCTATCCTATCCATGTACCTGTCTAAAAGACTCTTAAACGTAACGATAGTACTGGCCACAACTACCTCCTCTGTCTGTGCTCTGGGTAAAATTCCCTCAAAATCCATTCATCAGATACTTCTCAATCCTGCTCTTTGTCAAGTCACGCTTACTTTTAAGGCTGATGCAACATTATAGAGTCATAGAGTCGTACAGTGTGGAAACAGGTCCTTTGGCCCAACTTGCCCACACTGGCCAACATGTTTCAGCTACACTCGTCCCACCTGCCTGCGCTTGGTCCATATTCCTCCAAACCTGTCCTATCAATGTACCTGTCCAACTGTTTCTTAAATGTTGGGATAGTCCCAGCCTCAACTACCTCCTCTGGCAGCTTGTTCCTTGCATCCACCACCCTCTGTGTGGAAAAAGTTACCCCTCAGATTTCTATTAAATCTTTTCCCCTTCACCTTGAACCTATGTCATCTGCTCCTCGATTCCCCTACTCTGGGCAAGAGATTCTGTGCATCTGTGATCATAATATTGTGATCCTTTTCCAGCTGTTCACAGAGTCACTTCCTACTCTCGATGCTTCTGGCATCACACATACGTGGATCAATCCAATCTCAGTCTAATGCACCTGAAAGCCTCCCATTGTGCTCCGACCCAAAGCCTCCCACTGTGAAGGCCTGATAACAGCCTGATGTTGTCACTTGGCATACCTCAACGTAGTCTGAGATTATAATGGAAACAAGTGTACTTGAGGTATCTTCGAGGTGGGTGCACAGCCTGCAAGAATAAACCAAGTAAGGGATGAATCTAATAATCAATTTGTATCTCATATGTGAGGTCCATCCAGAAAACATAAAAATACTGGTGGGGGTTTGGAGGGGAATTATGAAATATATTTTGGAGTTGAGACTCCCAATGTTATAAATACTCATCTAGTCTCGGCTCTCACTCTCTCACTCACACACGCATCCAAACACCCACACACACACACATGCTGAATAGACAGTGGACAAAGTCTCGGTGGAATAGCACTAGGTGGGAAGTAGACAGGGACTGGAAATTACTGTAGGCAGCAAGGTGAGGTATGGTCAGTGATTGGAGGGTGGGCAGGGTGGGCAGACATGGACAATACTACTGGAGTAGCTCAACAGGTCAAGCAGCATCTCTGGAGACCATGGACAGGTGACGTTTCATGTCGGCACCCTTTGTCAGACTGATTGTGAGGGGGTGGGGGTGGTGGGGGGGTAAGATCACTGAAAGAGAGGAGAGGCAGGACCAAAGTGTGGAAGATAATAAATAGGTGCACATAGGGGAAGGAGTGGGGATGATAGAGAACAAAAGCCAGACATTGGAATAGGTGTGAGGCAAACCGATTGAAGAGTTGTGAATAGTGAAGCCAGAAGAAGGAAGGTGGGAGGAGGGGAGGCTGAGGTGGGCAGTGGGATATCACTGGGAGGTGGGTTCTGGGTGGTGGGTGAGTGGAATGGGCAGTGGGATATCATTGGGGTGAGAGGTTGGCAGTAAACTGGACTGGGCAGGGAGACATTACTGAGAGGGGCAGTGGGATAACATTAGATAATGACTGGGCTCAGCGGACGATAGTGAACACTAACTCTACGGTGCCTGTGTACGCTTGCGTGAATCTACCTCTTGGACTTTCATTTCCCCAGCGAGGGGTTTCCCCGGGAACAGCGAGCAAACAGAGAGTCGCCATTGTCAGGTTTAATTGAGGAACATTGGCCCTTTAATGTAATAAAACCTTTCGTGTGAAACTTTCAGTTTCAAAGCAAATTTCTTTTCATTCTAGCTGAAGCGTGACTACCATCTATAAATACAGAAACTGATATCGAAGCAAGTCATAGCACCAAAACTGAAATTTTGAAAGGGCATTTACATTGCACCATTCCTGACCAGGTAATTCAAAATGCTTTTAGTATAATACCCAAAGGACTAATGGTGAGAATACTAAGAAATTTTGAAATGTATTCACAAGGGTAATGCAGTGGCCAGGCTCCAGAGGGAATACCCCTGCGCTTCCTGTAACCCGGGGTCACAGCAACAGTTGAATGCACCTGAGGCTTCGGTTTGAGATCTCTTTCATTTCTCTGTTTGAGACTTACACTTGGTGTAAAGTATAAACCAAAGTGCGGCCGTAAATCTCACATCAGTACAAAAAGATCCAAGAGCGAAGGTGCCTGGGACTGTCCTAACTCCACTGATCCTTGCTACCCTGCCCTAGCATGGACAGGTCCTGTGTTAAGCCTGGCGTGTGGTGGAAGAGGAGGAAGGGGAGGACGGTTCCTTTGGCTCTCATGGGAAAAGTGTCTATTCCTGTCATGAAATGAACCACTTCCCATCACACATCAACCTCGCTCGCTCGAGACCCAACTTAATCCCACCGTGTGGCTGTTGTCAAGGAGATCATTTACAGCTTTCCTCTGACCTCCATCCAAATTGGCTGGAAAAGTGGATAGCAGCAAATAAGGGAGATCCCTCAGCTCTACATACCTTTCATATATTCTCAACTCCCTCTCCTCTATCCCCCTCCCCCTCCCACCCCCCGCCCTCCTCTCTCCCCTCACCAACACTGACTTTGCTTATTAGTTTTTCTTTTTGGAGATACAGCATGGAAACAGGTCCTTCGGCCTACCGAGTCCACGCCGACCATCAATCACGCATTCACACCAGTTCCACGCTTTTCCACTTTCGCATCCACTCCCTGCTCACTTGTGGCAGTTTGCAGAGGCCAATTAACCTACAAACCTGCATGTCTTTGGGGTGTGGGAGGAAACTGGAGCACCCGGATGAAACCCACGCAGTTATAGGGAGAACGTGCAAACTCCACATCGACAGCACTCAGGGGTCAGGATTGAATCCGGGGGTCTGGTGCAACAGCTCTACCAGCAGCTCTACCAGCTGCACCGCCCTGTTCTCCAATCTTCCTCTCACATTTTTCACCCGTCCTTTCACCCCCACTCCCATTTCTATCCCAGTTCTCCATTCCTCCAATCCTCTCACTCTTCTTTTTCCACCACTCTCCAAATCCCTCCTAGGTCTCACGCCCCATTTCTTCTCCTGTTCTCAGTAAATTTCCTTCACCATGGCCTTCCAATCGTTCTCCAGAAATTAAAACCAGTGCTCCTTAAAATACTTCCTCACTATCACCCTTGAGCCATTAGAACAATGGGCAGCAAAGTGGCATGGCCAGCAGAGCAGCTGCCTGCCAGCGCCAGAGATCCCGACCTCCGGTGCTGTCTGAGTGAAGTTTGCATGTTCTCCCCGTGACCCCGTGGGTTCCCTCCAAGTGCTCTGGTTTCCCCCCCAACATCCCGAAGGCACGCGAGTTTGTAGATGAATTGATCTCTGCAAATTGTCCCTGCTGTGTCTGGAGTGGGTGCGAAAATGGGATAACATAGGTCGTTGGCTCAATGGGTTAAAGATCCTGTTTCCATGCTGTACCTGTTATTCAAAAGCACAAGTACGTGCTGATTCACAAAGGAACCAACTCACTGACTGAGTGACAACCAGAAGAGGAAGCAAGATGAATCTTGACGCCATTCCAGTGTTGGAGATACCCTCTGGTAACCATGGAATACCAAAGGCTAACCAGCAGCCACAGCTGAATGTACGTGTTTACAGTAATACAGCAAACAATGCTACTCACTTACTGTAATTTGATCTGCACTTTAAATACCTTAATCTTTGAAACTATCCCTCAGGGTAATTCCAAGTGTTCCTTGCGATAGAATGACTCATGCTTTACAGGCTGGTTTCTTAATATTTCCACTTTCACTGCTGCTGTTTCAAAGCTCGAGAATCTGGTTTCTGACCGGGAAGGAATTCATCGTTGCTCACATGAGTTTGGACAAGATACAATCCTGAGTCAAACTGCATCATTGTCACCAGACCGTTTACAACCACAATCTGGGGCAGCACGGTGGCGCAGCGGTAGAGTTGCTGCTCCACAGCGCCAGGTTCGATCCTGACCTCAGGTGCTCTCTGTGTGGGGTTTATGCGGGGTGCTCTGGGTTCATCACACATTCTGAAGACGTGCTGGTTTGAAGGTTAATTGTGCTGCTGTAAATTGTCCCGAGTGTGTGGGATAGAACTAGTTTACCGATGATCGTTGGTCGGTGCACACTCAGTGGGCCGAAGGGCCTGTTTCCACGCTGTATCTCTAAACAGACTAAACTGAACAATAATAACTTAGAACAGAAACTGGCCCTGCGACCCACAATGTCTGTGCCAAGGTAAACTAATCTCATTGGCTTGCATTCCCCCCCCACCCAGTCTCTGCATATCTAAAAGCCTCCGAAACGTCAATTGTTTCATGTCATGCAATAAAACGTCATAAACCATTTTGCAGGTCATGTATATTAAACAAGGTTTAGCGGTGAGTAATCTGGAGTAGAAAAGGAACATGGCCAAATAGGTGGAGTTCCAAATAAGGTCTTAGTGACAACTGAAAGGTTTGGAAAAGGAATTCCAGGACTCATGTTTCTGTTGACTTAACCACTAATCACAGAGGCACATTATTCTGAAATATTTATAAGGTGAGAGGAAGTTGTTTGGACAGGAAGAGGCAAGGGCATGGTGAGGCTAAGACGTGACGAAGCTTATTCCAAGCGTGTGACGATCAAGTCAGAGTGCCGGCATTCATTCTGCTTCCTGGTAATTGCTTCCACATGAATCACAGTCATACCTTGGATTTCTCAAGCCAAGGAAATTAAGGTGAATTCCAGTATTTGAAAAGAATGACGTAGTTGAGAAGATTGAAAGGGAAATTCATTCCTCTGGTGGAGAAGAATTTGGGCAAAAAGGGAGAGAGACTTAGAGGCTCGAGAGGCTCTGACCCCTATGGTCACCTGGATCTCCTGGTTGCTGGCCATTTTAATTCCTCTTCCCATTCCCACACAGAGTTATCAGATTCCAGAATCAGCATCTTTTAAATCTCTATTTATCACTTTGCAGCCTCTGTCACTGTCCCCTTCCTTCCCTCCCCCATTTGACTTTAATCTGCCAACCAACCCCTCCTCTCCTTTATCCACCTACTGCTTACTAACTTGCCCCTTCACTCTCCCCCACTCCTCAATACTGGCGACATCCCCTCTAATCTTTCAGTTCAAATTAAAGACCTCGACCCAAAGTGTCGTCTATCCACTTTCCTGCGCAGATTCTACCTGTCCTTCAGTTTTTAGTTTAGTTTAGAGATACAGTGCTGCAACAGGCCCTTCGGCCCACCGAATCCGCCCCGACCAGCGAACCCCGTACACTTGCACCATCCCCCACACACTATGGCCAATTTACAATTTTTACCAAAGCCAATTAACTTATAAACGTGTACGTCTTTGGAATGTGGGAGAAAACGAGCACCCGGAGAAAACCCTCATGGTCACGGGGAGAACGTACAAACTCCATACAGACAGCACCCATAGTCAGGATCGAACCTGGTTCTCTGGCGCTGTAAGGCAGCAACTCTACCTCTGCGCCACTGTGCCGTCCTGACCTGCTGAGTTCTTCCAGCACTTCCCCCTTTTACTTTGCAGTGGTAAAATTGGAGCTTGCCTGTGCAGAGACGGCAGCTTTTATCACTACTTATATCCCAGTATTCTCGTAAATGACTCAGTGTTACATTTTGTTTAATAAATTGGACTTTTTGTTTAATAAAAGCTAAATAAATTTGTTTTTATAAATTTTTATAAATATTTATAAAAAATATAAAAATAAATGTTTTGGGACATTTTACCGCATGAAAGGCAACTACATCTCAGTCAGTGGTTATTGTGTTAAAAACATTCTGGTGAGAATGACACATTTTGCCAACGGAGGTAGCACTTCTTCAAACAAAGGGGAGTGGCTGGTTCCCAAAAAGCCACTGAGGGGTGAACTGAAAATCTCAAAATCTCAAAACTGAACGTCGGTAGATCTTTGTTACGATAAGGGTGTTATGTTGTGCAAAATTGCAGAATTAAGATACAAATTAGCGAATGAATGGCAGAACAGGTTCAAGGGACTGAATGACCTATTCTCACTTCGATATTCCTTAAATCACCTTCCTTTGCCCACCACAAGAGTGGAATGAACATTGGGTGTCACGATACAAGCAGAAAGAGACAGCAAAGTGGCAGGATGTTGTATCAAAAGCTATCAACATCAGAAATACCCCCAATAAATCACCTGGAGCTGACGTTACTAGAAATGAAAAACAGGGAAAGAAGGGTCCCTACTCGAAACATCACCTATCCATGTTCTCCTGGGATGCTGCCTGACCTGCAGAGTTATTCCAGCATTTTGTGTCTTTTCTTGGTAAACCAGCATCTGCAGCTTCCTTGCATCTACATTTATTAGAAATGAGCTTGAATGCTTCTTGCCAGATCTCCACAAAGGTTAAGTGTTGCTGTGAGTGATCGGAATCAACCCAGGAAGAGCGAATCCATACACTTTAACAATTGGCCCTACTGGTCTAATGTCAGATCCGACTACTTCAAGGTGCTGGGGATCTAGTTTGGTTGGGCTGAGGCATGTAACAAAAATTGACTGGAGTGGATGGGCAAGGCTAAAGAAATATCGGAGTGGTGTGCCAGGCAAGAACCTGGTCATCAGGTGCGATGTGCTCTTGCCATACTTGGTACAAGTGTAGCACATATCCCGCTACTCTGCCATGGCTGTAACCATTGTCCATTTCATCTGGAGATACTGTTTTCAAAAACGGACAGGCAGCCCTGTCTGGAGTGCTGGAGTAACTCAGCGGGTCAGGCAGCATCTCTGGAGAACATGGATAGGTGACGTTTGAGGTCGGGATCTTTCTTTAGTCTGAAGAAGGTCCCAACCTGAAATTTCACCTATCCATGTTCTCCAGAGATGCTGTCTGACCCACTGAGTTACTCCAGTACTACATAGGTTTTTTTTGTAAAAGAGCATCTGTAGTTCCCTGTGTCTACACAGCTTGTAATAGAACAATGCAATGCAGGAATGGGGCCTTCAGCCCACTATGTTTGTGCTGAACATGATGTCGAGTTAAACTGACCTCATCTGCCTGTACATGATCCAGTGCCCTATATTCCCTGCACTTCCATGTGCCGATCCAAAAGCCTCTTAATCACGGAGTCATAGAGTCATAGTCATACAGTGCGTAAACAGGCTCTTCGGCCCAACTTGCCCACACTGACCAACATGTCCCATCTACACTAGTCCCACCTGCCTACCTTTGGCCCATATCTCTCTAAACCTATCCTATCCATGTACATGCCTAGATGTTTTTTAAACGTTGCGATCGTACCTGCCTCAACCTCATCCTCGGTCAGCTCGTTGCATACACCCACCACCCTTTGTGTGAAAAAGTCACCCCTCGGGTTCCAATTGAATCTTTCCCCCCTCACTTTAAACCTCGGTCATCTGGTTCTCGATTCCTCTACTCTGGACAAGGGATTCTGCGCGTCTACCCAATCTATTCCTCTCATGATTTTGTACACCTCTATAAGATCACCCCTCATCCTCCTGCGCTCCAAGGAATCGAGTCTTAGCCTGCACATAATCTGTTGGTCTTCCAGCACAGTGAGACCTCCCTGAAGGAATGCCGCTGACTTGGCTGATTCCAGACTGTAGGAGTGAGTACCGAGTGATGAACTGAAGCTTGGTGCAGCCAATGCAAAGGTTTATGGCAGTACAAGGCCCTTCTGCCATGAGACACTGAGTGGCTAAGACCTGGGTTAAAACCTGGCAAATACTATTAGTGGTACATAGCCCAAAGGCAATGGAAGTATGAATAGAGTTTATTTTGAAATTTAAAAAATGGTGTTTGGTAGAAAAGCAGATAGTCTTTGGGAAGCCTATTTAGGCAAGGCAACCCAAATGTCTTATGTTCAATCTCGTGCTCTAATCCACTTATGCCATGAAGTCACTGCCTCTTTGATGGAAACACTACTTCCTTGGCCCAGCTTGGTCTCTGGGCTTCCTCCCCCTACTCAAACAAGAGCCCAGTTGCAGATTTTTCATTAGCATTGGCAATGGGACATTGACGTTTTTACTTACAGCAGCATAATAGGCCCTTAAAGACAATAATTCTGTGGTTGGTGGGAGTTGCCTTGAAGAAATGGCATAGATTCCCTAAGTTCAGGTGATATTTATAGCCTCGTCCTGTGTTACGAACCATTCCAGTGTCAGACACTGTACAGCAAACAGGGTGTACCTGTGCATTGAACTCTGGATTAAAGATCCTAGGAGGCTGACTCCAAGTATCAGATTTAGATTTAGATTTTTTTAGATTTAGATTAACAGGCCCTTCGGCCCACCGAGTCCGCGCCGCCCAGCGATCCCCGCACATTAACACTATCCTACACACACTAGTGACAATTTTTACATTTTACCCAGTCAATTAACCTACATACCTGTACGTCTTTGGAGTGTGGGAGGAAACCGAAGATCTCGGAGAAAACCCACGCAGGTCACGGGGAGAACGTACAAACTCCGTACAGACGGCGCCCGTAGTCAGGATCGAACATGAGTCTCAGGCGCTGCATTCACTGTAAGGCAGCAACTCTACCGCTGCGCCACCGTGCCATCAGAGCCCTACATGTGCAAAAGTTATGCAAAACTAATCCGGGCAGTGTTAATGTGGTGAATCTGATGCTCTACCTTGATGTACTTTATCTAATCATCAACTCAGGGGCACCCTGAAGCCTTTCAAAACCTACTGTTTCCACTATTTTTATATCTCCTCACAACATAGGAGATAATTCAGCCTAGGAAATCCTTACCGGCTCTCAGAGTGATCTTATCGATCCCCCTTTCCCCAATTTCCCTATAATACTTCACCCACCTATCCCATGGGTAACTTAGCCAATTAACCCAACATCAGATCAGGCATGATATTGAGATGCGGGAGGAAAGCCAAGCACCTGGGGGAATCCCACACCTTCACAGCAAGATGTACACACAGCACCTGAGGGGAGAAATGTCAAACACTAGAGGGCACAGCTTTATGGTGAGAAGTATAGGTATGTAGGTTAATTGGCTGGGTAAAATGTAAAAATTGTAAAAATGTAAAAATTGTAAAAATGTAAAAATTGTCCCTAGTGGGTGTAGGATAGTGTTAATGTACGGGGATCGCTGGGCGGCACGGACTTGGAGGGCCGAAAAGGCCTGTTTCCGGCTGTATATATATGATATGATATGATATGATAAGTGGAAAGTTTAAAGATATGCGGGAGATGTTTTTTAGACAGTGAGGGGCAGCTGACAACACATGATTACAATCGAGCTATCCATAGTGTACAGATACATGAAAAATGGAATAACGTTTAGTGCAAGCTTGTAATAACCAACTATTTTTGTCAAAGGTATTTATTTCACAAAATGCTGGAGTAACTCAGCAGGTCAGGCAGCATCTCAGGAGAGAAGGAATGGGTGACGTTTCAGGTCGAGACCCTTCTTCAGACTGATGTCAGGGGGGGGGCGGGACAAAGGAAGGATATAGGTGGAGACAGGAAGATAGAGGGAGATCTGGGAAGGAAGGTCATTGCTATTTGAAGGATAAATTATGATGGGGTCTTGAGGGAGGACTGAGCTATAGTCCTATGAAAGAGCACCATTGGATTTTTTGCATCCAACTGAGAGGGTTGTTGGAGCTACCGCTCAAGACCTCTTTTGAAATACTGCTCCTCTAATAATGCAGCATTCCCAATGCACCTGGCGCCCCAATTTAAATACATGTGCTCAAGATCCCTGAGGGCGGCCATGGTGGCGCGGCGGTAGAGTTGCTGCCTTACAGCACTTGCAGCGCCGGAGACCCGGGTTCGATCCCGACTGCGGGTGCTTTCTGTACAGAGTTTGTACGTTCTCCCCGTGACCGCGTGGGTTTTCTCCGAGAGCTTCGGTTTCTTCCCACGCTCCAAAGTCATGCAGGTTTGCAGGGGTTAATTGGCTTGGAGTATGTGTAAATTGTCCCCAGCGTGTGTAGGATAGTGTTAAATTGCGGGGGTCGCTGGTTGGCGCAGACTGGGTGGGCCGAAGGGCCTGATTTCGCACTGTACCTCTAAACTAAACTAAAGTCAGAACTCCCGACTCAGAAACAGGAGTGAGCCACAACTGTCATTAATTGACAATTCAGCACAAAGTTATTAACATACAATATATAATATTAAGAGATGCAAGAAGTCAATATGATGGGATCAATCTTATAGGATCTTCTTCTCGGACCAGAAGCCATGGATAAGAATAAAAGGACAAACCTTTAGAAAGGAGATAAAGAGGAATTTCTTTAGTCAGAGGGTGGTAAATCTGTGGAATTCAGTCACAAACGGTGTGGAGGCCAAGTCAATGGATATTTTAAAGGCGGGGTTTGACAGATTCTTGATTAGTAAGAGTGTCAAGGGTTATGGAGAGAAGGCAGGAGATTGGAGCCGAGAGGGAAAGATAGATCAGCCATGATTGAATGGCAGAATAGACTTGATGGGCCGAATGGCCTAATTCTGCTCCTATAACTTATGAACGTATAGTACTGTGATGAGTGCTTCCATTATACCACCCATCTTGTGGGAGCATTTCTTCCAGCTTCCCTCTAGTTCAGAATATCAGACGTAGAACTGACGTGGAGGGAATTTTAGTCCCAGGTCGATATCCCACTGGTTCGACCCAGGTGTGTGATGACAAATTTGAATGAAAAATATAATAGTAAGGCCGTGTTTCTGAATTTCTTGTCAGATTCCCCCTCCCAGAGGTGGCTGAAGGATTTCCTGAGCTTCTCTTGTTCATGTTAATTTCAGATTGGCTTTGAATTGTCTTGCCTCAATAAATGCACAGGAAATATCCTTATATTCCCCCTCGCCATCTGAAATAATATTTTATGTGATGGTGCAGCTGTGGTGTAACTTATATGGACTATAAGGCTAATGTCAGTAGTAGTGATATTACTACTAAGAACTAAGTGCAGAATTCATTCTAGACTTGAAAAGTTGGGAACTCGTCAAAGACAGTCAGCATGGCTTTGAAAGAAAGAAAGATAATTGAAAGGTACAGTATAGAAACAACCATTTTGGCCGGCTGATTCCACGCCAATCTCTTGATCACACCAGTTCTAAGTTATCCTACATTCACATCCCCTCCCCACACACTAGAGGCAATTTACAGAGGCCAATTATTCTACAAAACTCACAAGTCCTTGGAATGTGGGAAGAAATCGGAGCAGTCAGTGGAAACCCACAAGGTCACATCAGAATCAGAATCAGAATCAGAATTACCTTTATTTGTCATCCAAAAAACAAGTCTTTTGGATGTGATTTTGTCCAACAATAAGAGCAATAAAATACGCAATTACACAACCACAACCAACACAAAACAAAACAAAAGAAACATCCATCACAGTGAGTCTCCTCCAGTCCCCTCCTCACTGTGATGGAAGCCAGAATGTCTTTCTCTTCCCCTGCCGTCTTCTCCTGCGGTCAGACTGTTGTAGTTGCTACGTTCCAGGTCGCGCCGGATGGTGAAAGGTCCGCACCGGGCCGACCCAAGCCCCGCGATCCGGTGCGGGCGAAGATGCTGCCGCTGCCGCTGCCGCTGCAAGTCGGGGCGATCGTGGCTCCCGACATTGAAGCCCCCGCCGAGCAGAGAAAAATCCCGCGGCCTATTTCAGGCCGCGCCGGACGGTGAAATGTCCGCGGCGGGCCGACCCAAGCCCCGCGATCCGGGGTGGGCGAACACGCTGCCGCTGCCGGAGCTCCCGATGTCGGCATCCACGCGGCCCGAGCCGAAGCCTCCGAAGGCGAGTCGCAGCCGCTCCCGCAGCCTCCGAAGACAGCCGGCTCCGCAGATGGTAAGTCCGGTCTGCGGGCTCTGCGAACCAGAGCCCAAGTGG
Source organism: Rhinoraja longicauda (assembly GCF_053455715.1). Classification (NCBI taxonomy): domain Eukaryota; kingdom Metazoa; phylum Chordata; class Chondrichthyes; order Rajiformes; family Arhynchobatidae; genus Rhinoraja; species Rhinoraja longicauda. Next base: position 10,247,954 of record NC_135979.1, on the reverse strand, counting down.
TCCCGGGTGGAGGCCGCCGGCTCCAGGAGTTTGGCCGATGGTAGGCCGCAGCAGGAACGGAGACACCACCCAGAAAACAAAGGTTGGGTCTCCGATCGGAAGGGACAAATTTACAATTTTACAGTTCCCCCCCACTACACATACATAGTACACAACCACAACGACATCACATCTACAATTAAGACAAAAAAAACAACAAAAAACACAAAGACAAACGGACCGCAGGTAAGCCGCAGCTGCTAGGGCAGCACCGCCATTTTGAAATGGAGAACATGTAAACTCCACATAGACAATGGAGGGCTGGAAGTCACGTGCTGGCATATAGGGTTGGCTTAGTGTAGCATCATGTTCGGCACAGACATTGTGGGCCAAAGGGCCTGGATCTGTGCTGCATTGTTCTGTGTTCCATGGTCTGAATTTGAACCTGTCTTTGGATGCTTGAGGCAGCAACACTGCCTGTTGTTCAAAGATAGTCTTCAAGAGGTGATGAAGGAAATATGTCAACCATATTAACATTAGTTTAAGAAAATAACTGCAGATGCTGGTACAAATCGAAGGTATTTATTCACAAAATGCTGGAGTAACTCAGCAGGTCAGGCAGCATCTCGGGAGAGAAGGAATGGGTGAAGTTTCGGGTCGAGGCCCTTCTTCAGCCTTAGTTTAGTTCAGTTTAGTTTACTTTAGTTTAGTTTAGTTTAGTTTAGATTAGTTTAGTTTAGTACAGTTTATTGACATGTGTTTTGTTGCATGCTAACCTGTCAGCAGAAAGTCAATACAGGATTATAATTGAGCTTGGTTTAGTTTAGTGTAGTTTAATGTAGTTTAGTTTAGTTTAATTTAGTTTAGTTTCGTTTAGTTTATTGTCATGAGTTTTGTTCTATGCTAACCAGTCAGCGTTCAGGATCTGGTGGCTTAGTATTTACCAGATTCTTGTGGCTTAGTATTTACCAGCATAAACCTGGCATGGCATCTTTGTAAGATGCAGGGAAGTCCCTCTAATGTCCATGTCGACAGTAATGTCTTAAATCATAGCAACAAAAGAGACTGATGAATTATCACAAGTAAAAGTTCACAAGAGCAGGACCCAATACCTAGTGACTTCTGATGACTAGTTCTGACTGAGACTGGGATCAAATGCTCTGTTGCCAAAAAACAATGAAAAAAAGATAAGCATACAGCAGTACATACAGGTAAGAATTTGAATAACAACAAACGTGATGTGGGTATAAAGATGGATGTGGGTGTAAAGGAAGAGTTGGATACTAGATCAAGGAGTGATGTCTCATTGCCGGGAGATTGATAACTTTATTCAAGAGTCAGAGAGTACAAAACCTGGGAGTTATGCTAAAACTTTATAAATCAGTGCTTCCGCTACTACTGGCATGTAGTGGCCATTTCTGTGTGCCACACTCTGGAAAGGGTGTCAAGGCCTAAGAGGCTTACTAGAATGGAACTGGGGGTTACATGGAGGAACGTGGTTGGGGTCATTTTCTACGTTGCCTAGAAGGTTAGGAGGAAATTTGATGGCATTGTTCAGCATTGACTGATTTTGTTTGAGTGAATACATGGATAGGACAGGTTTGGAAGGATATGGGTCAAATGCAGGCAGGTGGGACTAGTGTAGCTGGAACATGTTGGCCGGTGTGGGCAAGTTGGGCTGAAGAGCCTGTTTCCACGCTGTATCACTCTATGACTATGAATACAAAGTACCCAAAGTATCTAGTGGTCTGTAGCTTAAGGTCATTAATCAAAGGACACAGACTGAAGTTGAATGACCAAAGTACCAATAGTAACATGAGGAAACATTTCTTTTTATGTGGCAAGTTATAGTGATCTGGAGTGCACTGCCCAAAATGCCTAACAAATTATTGTCAATATTCAAAGGATATTTGAATAAATATTTGAAAGGGGGGAAAATAAATGAGTGGCTGTGCCATCTTTTAGGTTCAGGACCCTCAACCTCTGACTTAGATGAGAATGTTACTGATGAACAGCTGAAACAACCATTAAAATCCTTGTGTAGGAAGGAACAGCAGATGCTGGTTTTTCACTGAAGATAGACGCTGGAGTAACTCAGCAGGTCAGGCAACATCTCTGGAGAAAAGGAATAGGTGATGTTTCGGGTCGATAGGTTGCTGAGATTTGTCAATACCTTCGTTATTGTAGATACAGTGGAAAAAAAAACTAGAAATGAAAAAACCCAGAGGACCTTTTATCATGTTAATTTGTATGTTTTTGACACTGATGTGCCACTATTGTGACACATTAATGCGTATCCTTTGCACCTCAGATACACCTTCTGCTTGACCTTACTCTGACCTTGACATCAAACCATTTCTCTTCTGCATTTCAGCTTTTTATTCTGCGCTTCTATTTATTCCTAATTTCTTACGTGGACGGCAAACACCATATCGAGCACTGCGTCTCGACAAACGGAGCCATGTGCTGGAATTAAATATATACCGTCCGCATTGCAAACTCGGGCTACGTGAGCGAGATCAAGCATGCAGTCCGCTTTTAATTATAAATCGTCTCTCGTTGCCATGCGGAGAAATGATGGCGACATATTCTAAACATTGCGATCCCGCCGACTGTGAGCTAGATTTCTCAGCCGTGCGCCAAATCTGTCCCTTCGCATGCAGTTTAAGTCTCCTTCGCAAGGCGAGAGATGTATTGAGAGATGTATTTTTATAGCAAAATTATTTAAAACCACAGAACCGAGTTTATTTCTCGTGTGCGCGCTGGTATTTTCACTCTATGCTTCTATTTATTCCTAATTTCCGAAGTGCACTTCAAATTCTGAAGAAGGGTCCCAGCCCGAAACGGCACCTATCCATGTTCTCCAGATTTGCTGCTTGGCCCATTGAGTTACTCCAGCACTTTGTGTCCCATTGTGTAAACCAGCATCTCCATTTCCTTGTTTCTATGAATTGAGTTAATTTTCTTTCTGGTGAGTCGGGACATGTCAAAAGTCGACTGATTACTTTCCCCGGAATGGACAAGAGATCTATACGTCTGTGGAGTGAGTCTGCCAAATCGGCAAACCGTCAAACATCCCAGAAAGCAGACAGTGCATGAGAATGATTAAAGAAAGGTTCCTGGCATATGTGAAACCTGAACTGAGGAATGTTCTTGTGCTTTTGTGGCTGGAGAACATCAGAAATTTATGGCTCAGAAATGTCTGTTGAGTTTCTTCATTAAATCAATCCAAAACTAATCCCCCTGGCCTATTATCATTCCCAGGCCAGTCTGTGGTTTGTGTGCAACATAGAGGAAGCTCTCCTTTACCTTGTAGCCTGTTGGAACTCAGTGAATTGTGTAGGGAAGCTTTGTTTCCATCACCACAGGCCGAGGCCATTCGCCCAAAATGAGTACATCCCACCATTAAACAACAGTGGTACTCAGAAAAGGAAGGTATTTTCGTGTATTAACCAGCATCTACTGTTCCTTGTTGTAGAAGCAAGGATCTGCAGATGCTGGTTAATACACAAAAGGACACAAAGTGCTGGGGTAACCCAGCAGGTCAGACAGCATCTCTGGAGAACGTGGATAGGTGATGGTTTGGGTCGGGATCCTTCAAATCTACCCTGTGCTTCTCAGGGATGTTGGTTGAGACAGATTGTTGGAGATAAAATCAATGGGTCCATCCTTTATTTCCAACCTCAGTCCCATCATAATGGAGGGCAGAGAGTTGGTGGCACAGTGGGGCAGTGATCATTATGGTGGTGCAGCTGGTAGACCTACCGCCTCGCAGTGCCAGAGACCCAGGTTCTATCCTGACCTTGGTTTGTCTCATCATGCTCTCCCTCTGACTGCTTGGGTTTCCTCTGGGTGCTTCGGTTTCCTCCCATGTCCCAAAGACGTGCGGGTTTGTAGGTAATTGGCTTCTGTAAATTGCCCCTAGTGTGTAAGGTGGAGATCTGAAAGTGGAATAACATGGAACAAGAGTGAACTTGGTGGACTTGGTCATTTCACTTTCTACAATTCAATTCATCACGCTCTCTTTCTACAGAAATCACTGCCTTCCCATCCACTTAAAATAGACGCAGTTACAAACATCACTTAATTTTACTAACTCATATTATCTCTCTATTCTCAAGAATCAGCAGCATAAAGGACCATCTCTCAACCCATCCATGCATCATCTTCCTTCACGTATCTCCCCCTTCCAAACCTACTTTCTGCTGTGCACACCCTGTAATACAAGTCTTTCGATCAGATCACACCTTTAATTGCACTTTCATTTTCCAAACTATGCACAAATAAACCCTGTTCTCATCTGTCAGAAAAGTTTGTAGGTTAACTGGCCTCTGTAATGGCCATCAGTGTATACGGAGGGATGCAAAAGTGGGATAACACAAAACTCGTGTGAATGGGTGATTGATGGTCGGCGTGGACTTGGTGGGCTGAAAGGCTAAACTAAACTAAACTAAACTAAACTAAACTAAACAGTTCATTATTTCATCCTGGAATGCAAAAAATAACCTATGTTTTTGTTCTCTATAGTCAAATTATTTATTTAAACTTGTTTTCCTACCTCACCTTCGAAATAAAGTGTGAAATAAATAGAAGCATAGAATTAAAATTGACACATGTGAAAGAAGTCAAAAGATGCGGTTCGAGGACTGGAGTCATATCTGGTACAAGGGCCGATTAATGTGGTTGTTGCTGGTCAATGATCTCATCCCCAGGATAGTGTTGCTGCAGTTTCTCAGTGCTTGCTCTGAACCCATCCATTACCAGCAAGAACAAGTTGACCTGTAAATGTGGACACAAAATGCTGGAGTAACTCAGCGGGACAGGCAGCATCTCTGGAGAGAAGGAATGGGTGACGATTTGGGTCGAGACCCTTCTTCAGACTGATGAATGCATGACGTTGACCTATAAATGTGCCAGGTAATGAACATCTGAAGATCTAACTGCCTGCCCTTGAAGGTCAACAACATTACTATTGTCGGGCCAATACCTTTGAGTCATACTGCACGGAAACATGGCCTTTGGCCCAACTTATCCATGCCCCATCTGAGCTAATCCCACCTGCCCTCATTTGGTTCATATTTCTCTAAACCTTTCCTATCCAGGTACCTCTCAAAATGTATTTTAATAGTCAGCCATTGACTTGCTCTAATGGCATTTATGTGCTTATCCCAGATACGTTTAATAGAGTTCTTGGGGATCTCCATTAATCTTAACCTGTAATGAACCGCAGGTAGACCCAAATGCAGCACACGGAACCAAGGAAGTAGTTTTAGAATGAGCTTTATTTCTACCTGCTCGTGGTCGGGGACAGAAGACTGAGGCGTTCACCAGGGCGACGACGAGGCATGAAGGTTGGGAGCAGGCAGGGTCGGCAATGGGAAATCAGTCCGAGAGAGAATGCTGGAGAGTCTTGCATGAGGGCTAAGAACAATCTGGCAAAGGGTATGTGTGCAGGAAGGGTTTATATGCTGGCTTGATTGGTGATCTGGAGCAGGTGAGTGAACAGGTGAGGGGAGTTGGCTTAATGTGGTGGGCGTGGCTGGCAGGTGAGTGAACAGGACAGACTGTGATATAACCGGGATGGCCACATTCACACCATAAGAGCAAGCCAATGTCTGACTGTTCACTAGCAAGCAAACGATCTTCTGATTACCCAAAGCTTTTCCACCATTGAGAAAGGACATATGAGAGGAGCTATACTAATTCATTTTGTGGGCCAAGTGCAGGTCCGACAACACTGAAGGGACTAATCACCATTTTGAACAAAGCAGCCTGCTTGATTTGCACCAGGTCTTCCGTAGTACACACTCACGCTGTGTATTGGTGGTGCACCATTCAACATCCATATAGCACACACAAGAGATGCAACTAATCTTCCTTCATAACACCTCCTGAATCTGCTACCTGCATATCGAAGACATGAGACATAAGAAAACACATCCCTACTTGCTCCCTTCCAGGGTACACCATTTGGTGGAAATATATTGTTGCCCCTTTGTTGTCACTGAGTTTAAACACTATAAATTCCTCTGTAATATTAATTCAGAAGTAACTTCACTGGAATGACTGCAGCGGTTCAAGAAACGAGCTCACTGCCGTCTTCTCAGACAGTGACATTTTATCCCATGTAAAAATAATGGACAAACTATCTCATTGTAGCTTGAGAAAATCACTGATCCTTCATTATCATTGGGCCCTAAATCCTGGAATAAAAGTCATGTACAAAAATACTGAATAGAAAATAATTACAAATTTGTGTGGTAATGGACTCCATCCCCCAAAAAGCAGGCCATTGATGCTTGGTTGCAAGATTTTCAATTTCATTTCAAAGTACTGAAAACTCACCTTAAGAAGAGACACAAAAAGCTGGAGTAACTCAATGGGACAGGCAGCATCTCTGGAGAGAATGGGTGACGTTTCGGGTCGAGACCCTTCTCCAGACAAAGGGTCTCGGCCCGAAACGCCACCCATTCCTTCTCTCCTGTTAGGCAGCAACTCTACCACAGCCCCACCATGTCACACTCCTTGCCATGAATAGCAATCTTTTATAAAACAGTAATTATGATTCAGCTGGAGTTTTGTGCCTGGTGCTGGGCACCACGTTTTGGAAAATACTGGTATGCATGCAATAGAATCATGAAATGAAAGGCATATGCAGCAGGCCATTCAGATCATCGTGTCCATGCTGGCCAAAAAGAGGTCTATCTGGACTTTCACAGTTTTGCAGAAGCCCACTGCATCACAAGTACTGACCTCCCCACCATCAAAGAGATCTATAGGAGGCGCTGCCTCAAAAAGACAGCCAATGTCATCAAAGTCCTGCAAGTCCTGGATGTGCTTATGGACCTGCTCTCATCACGCTACGACCATTGGGAAGATGGTGCATGAGCCGAAAAACTCTGACCTCCAGGTTCAAGAACGGCTTCCTTCCAGAAACCATCAGGGTTTTGAACTCTGCACAAGACTAACCACAACCCTACCTCCGCACCTATTATCTAGTGTTGAATTTGTTTTGGTTGCTCGACGGTACCTCCGTTTTATACTAATCTGATTTGGTTTCCTAGTAATACTGAATATTAATTTACTGTGTTATTGCTTATTGTTCATTTATTTGTCCGTTAATGGGCTCGTAATACTGCTGCAAGTAAGAATCTCATTGTTCTGTTGCCGACACACATGACAACTAGATGCTCTTGACCCATCACTCTCTAGACTCTTGAAATAGGTTCGAGGTGAAAGGGGAGAAATTTAAAGAATAACTGAGAGCTAAGTTTCTGACATCGAGAGAGGTGGGTACATGGAATGAGCTGCCAGAAGTGATAGAGGCAGATACAATTGCCAATGTTTAAAAGGCATTTTAACAGGTACTTGGAAAAGAAAGAAGTGGAGAGATGGAACTAGAATAGCATAGTTCCAGGTAAATGGAACTAGAATGGCAAGCCATCAGTCAGCGTGAATGGGGTTGGGCAAAAGATACTTCTCTGTGCGTACGACGTGACAATCTGTGATTGAATGACTCTATTTTGAGAAATTGCAGAACTCGTTTATAATCCTGATTGGCACTTGAATAAAAAAATTGAGGAAAGAGTATCTTCTTTGCAAATCAGACATCACACTTTTAATAGAACGCACGTTGCAATTAACTCTTCCTATTACGGGTGTACGTTTCTCAAAAATAAACCCCTTTGCGTTTTTCAAATTGCTTCTGTCGAATCCTTCCACCACCGAAAAAAAAAAAGAAAAATCAGTTCCTATCGATCAAATCAAGTTTCAAGGAAGAGAGATGTACGTTGAACAGGAATTGACAATTTCCTCCAGAAGTACAGAGACACATGGCAGATTTACCACAGCAAGATTATAAAAACCTTACACCAGAGGGAAGGAGGATGCAGGGCTAGTACCGGATAACCCTAATCTTTCTCACGGTTTACTCTCAGCTGACGTTAACCCGCGTCATTTACAGCTCGATCATTGCAGAAGATGACTGAATGCCTGCTATTGTCTTGTGAGCGGTGCATATTTCTCACCCTACAACATCTGGAAACATTCTGCGGCATCTTGGTTAATCTCTTGCTAAAGCAAACTAACGGGGGCTTTCCTCTTAGCAGGGCCACGAGGAAATGAAATTCAATAAAGTGGAAAATATTAGAACGCTGCTATATGAGAGAACGTAGAAAAGAAAGTTCTGCCGAAGTTCACCTTACAGTAATTCTGCTGTTATCGGTCTCGATGGCCAGAAAGGGGAATAACAGAATTTGGCAAGGAGGTGCTGTTGAACCAGGCACTTGGCAAAATTGCTGCTCACACGTAAATGTGGGGCTGTTGTTGAGCCTGTGAACTTGCATATTCTCAGCAGAACCTAAGTTGCAAATTTCATTGATGCTGCATTAGAATGTTGCCTGGGTTTCAGCACTTAAGCTACAGAGAGAGGTTGAGCAGGTTGGGTCTTTATTCTTTGGAGCGTAGAAGGTTGAGGGGGGACTTGATAGAGGTTTTTAAAAATTTGAGAGGGACGGACAGAGTTGACGTGGGTAGGCTTTTCCCTTTGAGAGTGGGGAAGATTCCAACAAGGGGACATAGCTTCAGAATTGAGGGACAAAAGTTTAGGGGTAACATGAGGGGTAACTTCTTTACTCAGAGGGTGGTGGCTGTATGGAATGGGCTTCCGGTGGAAGTGGTGGAGGCATGCTCGATTTTATTATTTAAGAGTAAATTGGATAGGTATATGGATAAGAGGGGATTAGAGGGTTATGGTCTGAGTGCAGGTAGATGAGACTAGGTCAGGGAGAATGGTCGGCGTGGACTGGTAGGGCCGAACGGGCCTGTTTCCGTGCTGTAGTTGTTATATGGTTATATGGTTATATGCAAATATATTCACTTTTTTTCTCCTGCATTCCCTTGCATGGAGAGAGAAACAGGGCTAATACATCTGTTTGATAACATTTTAAGACCATAAGACTTATAGCCTTAAAATGTTATCAAAAAGATGTATTAGCCCTGTTTCTCTTAGGAGCAGAGACTTAGGAGCAGAGTTAGGCCATTCGGCCCATCGAGTCTGCTCTGCCATTCGATCATGGCTGATCTATTTTTCCTTCTCAACCCCATTCTTCTTCTGCCTTCTCCCCGTAACCTTGGATGCCCTTGTTGTGCTTGATGTTCACAAATTCTGTTTGAGATTTGACAGTTTTTTAAAGAAAGCACAGAGCTAGGAAACTGACAACATGGGGGGGAGGGGGGGGGGTTCGTGGGACGGAGATGGAAGGGGGTTGCGCTAGGAGGGAGGCGGTACAGGGGTTTCAAGCAGAAGGAAGAGTAACAGGGAAACTGGTGATAGCAGGAGGAGTGACAGGCCTGGAATGGGATGATGGTGCAATGCAAGTAAAGAAAGAAGAGATGGGATGTGAATGAAACAACAGAGTGTGCTGGAAATACTCAGCTGATCGGGGAGGGTTTTTGAAGAGAGAAACAGAATTAATGCTTCAAGTTTATCAAGGAAACAGCAAATCTGCAGCAAGCTACTGCTGATAATCTCTATTGATTTCAGTGATAAGTCGTTGGGCTGTAACAGACTTTTTCTTTCTCCACAGCTTATCTCATAAGGTCTTAAGGTCATAAGTAATAGGAGCAGAATTAGGCCATTCGGCCCATCACGTCTACTCTGCCATTCAATCATGCCCGGCATCACGTGTTGATAGGGTGTTCAAGAGGGCTTTTGGCACAGTGGCCTTCATCAGTCAGAGTATTGAGTATACGAGTTGTGAGGTCATGCTCATTTGTACAAGACATTGGTGAACCCACATTTAGGGCATTGGGTTCAGTTTTGGACACCCTATTATAGGAAAGATAATGTTGAGCTGGAAAGAGTGCAGAGAAGATTTACAAGGATGCTGCCTAGGCTTGAGGGCTTGAGCTACAGGGGGAGGTTGAGTACGCTACAACTTTATTCCTTGGAACACAGGAGGATAAGTGGTTATCTTATAGAGATGCATAAGATCATGAGAGAAATAGATAGGATAAAGGCACAGAGTTCTTCACCCAGAGAAGGGGAATCAAGAACCTTTAGACATAGCTTTAAGGAGAGAGGAGAAAGATTTAATGGGTACCTGAGAGGCAATTTTTCTTACACAAAAGATGGTTGGTTTATGGAATGAGCGACCAGAGGAGGTAGTAGAGGCAGGTGCTTTCATGATATTTAAGAAACATATGGACAGGTACGTAGATGGGATAGGTTTAGAAGGATCTGGGCCAAACGCAGGCAGGTAGGACTAGTGTGGATGGGGCATGTTAGTCAGCGTGGGCAAGTTGGGCCGAAGGGCCTGTTTCCACTCTGTATGACTCTATGACTATGAGGGAATCAGATGATGGCCATGTTCTACACATAGGGATACATACAACTGAGAAACCAAGGTGGGAAAACAAATGGCCACTTATATTCTGTCTTTTGTGAAGACTGATAATTATTTTTGGAGCACAGTTGTGTTGGTACACACACCAATATGGAGGTACCTGTTCATTATTGACTTACTCTGCAAGGTTGGATTCCACTTGTGTTAAATTCAGGCATTTGTGCACAGTCTGGATAGTTTGGGCCACACATGCAAGTCCTCAAAATTAATGGAAGGCCTGCCTCAGTGAAACACAAAAGGAACCTGTATTATGCATCCAGGACTACATTCTCTCATGCTTGGAACCATCTAAAGATAGATCTCCCTTAACCAAGCCTGACTTCAGGATTTCCTGTAAACACACACCTTGGTCTAAACGTGACTGACTTTTCATATTAGCTCTCAGTCCCCGCAACATGGGCGGTGTGGCGGCGCAGCGGTAAAGTTGCTGCCTTACAGCGCCAGAGACCCAGGTTCGATCCTAACTACGGGTGCTGTCTGTACGGAGTTTGTACGTTCTCCCCATAACTGCATAGGTGTTTTCCGAGAGCTCCAGTTTCCTCCCACACTCCAAAGATGTAAAGGGTTTTGAGGTTAATTGGCTTCGGTAATAAATTGCAAATTGTCCCTAGTGTGTAGGATAGTGCTAGAGCACGGGGTGATCACTGGTCAGCACCGACTCGGTGGGCCGAAGGGCCTGTTTCAGCGGTGAATCTCTAAACTAAACGAAAACTAAACACACGTTGCCGATGCCCCACCTGAAGCATCGAGGTCTTGGAAATTGACTCAGTCCAATCCTTTTGCAATCCCTACAGGCTTCTGCTTTGACTGTGCGATCTCTGGCCCAGAAACGACTTTAGTTCCAGCACTTGCCCAGCATTGGTTGTTCAAGCAGAGGAAAGCCTTTGTAGGCATTTTCTGTGCGAGCCCTTCATTTGAACCTCTGCTATAATGCACATTCCTTGGGTCGAACCCTTTCTTAGATTAGAAATAACGAAAGTTTTTGTGTGTAACGAGAAGGAAGTGATGGTTTGGGGGGTACACGTGGGCAGAGAGCACTATCAAGGACAATTTCCCTGAGAACATTTTGTAAGTTGGCATTCAAACTTTAACCATGAATAAAACTCAGATATGACTGATCACTTTGAATACTTTCCAACAGTGCACAATAGGCTCACACTACCTGTGACCGGGGGAAAACCCTGGAAGGTGTTATGTTTAATGTTATGTCAGTTTGGACATAAAGGCAGCTGAAAAATGTGTTTGGACCAGAAATTCTTTTCAACCACTGTGCAATGGGCTCACCCAATACTCCACAGGCCCCACTTCTCTGCTGGGTTGCTCGGCAGAGCAGTTATTTCAGTCCTGGACCAATTGCTCTGAAGTAGATTGGGGAAGCTGGAGGAGGTGGGGGTGGTGTGGGTGAGGTGGGTGGGGGTGGGGGTGGTGTGGGTGGGGGTGGTGTGGGTGAGGTGGGTGGGGGTGGTGTGGGTGGGGGTGGGGGTGGTGTGGGTGAGGTGGGTGGGGGTGGTGTGGGTGGGGGTGGTGTGGGTGAGGTGGGTGGGGGTGGTGTGGGTGGGGGTGGTGTGGGTGAGGTGGGTGGGGGTGGTGTGGGTGGGGGTGGTGTGGGTGAGGTGGGTGTGGATGGTGTGGGTGGGGGTGGTGTGGGTGGGGGTGGTGTGGGTGGGGGTGGTGTGGGTGGGGGTGGTGTGGGTGGGGGTGGTGTGGGTGAGGTGGGTGGTGTGGGTGAGGGTGGTGTGGGTGGGGGTGGTGTGGGTGGGGGTGGTGTGGGTGGGGGTGGTGTGGGTGGGGGTGGTGTGGGTGGGGGTGGTGTGGGTGGGGGTGGTGTGGGTGAGGTGGGTGGTGTGGGTGAGGGTGGTGTGGGTGGGGGTGGTGTGGGTGAGGTGGGTGGGGGTGGTGTGGGTGGGGGTGGTGTGGGTGAGGTGGGTGGGGGTGGTGTGGGTGGGGGTGGTGTGGGTGGGGGTGAGGTGGGTGGGGGTGGTGTGGGTGGGGGTGGTGTGGGTGAGGTGGGTGGGGATGCAACCACAGAGTGGAGAGTCTCAGAGAAAGGGTAAGTGATGGGAAGGTGCAACCAGAGAAGAAAGACCTGGTCTTCAGATCTAGGAAGAAGACTGCCTACAATTCCCAATCACACTCCCAGAGAAGTACAGAGAAGTATGTAAAACGCTTTTGCAATTAATTAAGGGCCCATAGTTCAGGCCCAGTGTCAAGCGCCTTGTTATCAAGCAGTAAATGAGAACAACAAAAACAGCAGGTGGTGCAAATCTGAAATAAAAACAGACTGGGCAGCATGCTGAATGTTTACAGCATTTACAGTGGACATGTAGAAGCATTGAAACAGCAGTTTTTTCTGCAGGCATCCACTAACAGGCAGTCGGTTTAGTGCAGATATGCAGCAGAGAAATAGGCCCTTCAGCCCATCGAGTCCACGCGTGAGTCAGTCATATGAATCAGCCGTCAACACTACTTCTATGTTATCCCACTTTCTCATCCACTCCCTGCACACCGGGGGCAATTTACAGAGACCAATCAACTAAAAAACCCACACATCTTTGAGATGTGTGAGGTAATCGGATGGCTGCGAGGAGACCCACGCGGTCACAGGAGGAACGTGCAAACTCCACACAGACAGCACCCGAGGTCGGATTGAACCCGGTTCTCTGGGGCTGTGAGGTAGCAGCTCTACTGTGGTCTCCATTGATTAGAAAATGCAAAGAGCTTATCACTTGCCTATGATGTGAGTTCTGGTCAACCCTCTATCTGGTATTGCTAGTAAGTCAAGGACACGTAGTTCTGGAGTAACTCAACAGGTCAGGCAGCATTTCTGAAGAATAAGAATAGGTGATGTTTCGGGTTGGGACCCTTCTCCTGAAGTTTGTAAAGCACTGATTCGAAAGGAGTTTGAAGTATCCTGTGATCTTGAAAGGCACAGGAGAAATACATGCGTAGGAAGGAACTGCAGATGCTGGTTTAAACCGAAGATAGACACAAAATGCAAGAGGAACCCAGCGGAACCGGCAGCATCTCTGGAGAGAAGGAATGGGTGACGTTTCGGGTCGAGACCCTTCTTCACCCATAGAAATACATGCTCCTGTTTTTAGTGCAGTATTTACTTTGGCATTTATGCCTTCTTTTATAAACCAGCAACTGCAGTTTCTGCTAATATATACAGACATACCTAGAGAGAGAGTGGGTGTTATGCTTGTAGAACACTGGTAAACCTTCTCCAGAGGTTGGAAAATGCCAACGCATGGCTGAAAATTACATTGAATTACCAGGTTTATGTGCTGTGGACAACATTATCACTCAGAGTCCCAACTCCTTCTAAAGCCCTGAGTACATAATTGGGCTGACAGACTGCTTGACAATTGGAGGGGCTCTATTTCAGGGGAGATATTAAACTCAGACGCTGCATATCTCAAAGGAGGTTATTTGACACTAAATGCAATGATAGCAATAGTCCTTGCTGACTGTTAAAAAAAAAAATCCCCAGATGATCATATCATTAGCTCTATGCTGTTTGTGGGGAAGAAACTGTCAGCAACTTTGCTGTTGTGTTTCCTATATTACAACAATGACTAAACTTCAAAGTAAATTTACTTCACTATTTTAAAGCACTTTCATATATTCAGTGGTCTTGAAAGGCATAATAGCAACGCAAGCTCCTGTTTTTAGTCTTTGCTCCCTACACTAGGATTAGATTCAGTTTCAACCTCTGCATAATTTTGTGATTGTTGCAGAGTCATAGAGTTTTAGAACGTGGAAACAGGCCCTTCGGCCCAACTTGCCCACACCGACCAACATGCCCCCATTCACCAACATAGTCCCACAAGTCCCAACATTCACCAACATTGTCCCACCTGCCCACACTTGACACATAACACTCTAAACCTGTCCTATCCATGTATCTGTCCAAATGTCTCTTAAGCGTAAGATAGTACCTGCCTCCACTACCTGCACCGATAGCTCATTCCATATACCTACCACCCTTTGTGTAAAAAAATGACCCCTCAGTTTCCTATTAAATCTTTACCCCCTCACCTTAAACCTATGCCCTCTGGTTCACAATTCTGGGCAAAATACTGGGGCCAACACAGTAACGCAGCGGTAGAGTTGCTGACTTACAGTGCCAGAGACCCGGGTTCGATCCCGACTATGGGTGCTGTCAGTACAGAGTTTGTACGTTCATCCTGTGACTGCGTGGGTTTTCTCCAGTTGTTCCAGTTTCCTCCCACACTCCAAAGACGTACAGGTTTATAGTTGGGCAGGGTGAACGCTGGTCGGCATGGACTCGGTGGGCCTTAGGGCCTGTTTCGCACTGAATCTCTAAAGTCAAACGTCTAAAGTCTGAAGACTGTGCATTTACCTCTCACGGTCTCTATTCCTCTCATGGTCTTGTGCACCTCTATTAGATCACACCTCATTCTCCTGATCTGGATGGTGCTTGTATTTCCTGTAAGGCTTGGACTTTAGGAACTGGGCGGGTGAAGGTGTGGTTATATACAGCAGAGTCATGTGGGCGGCCAGAACTAGAGGAGGTATATAGGAGCAGAGGAGGCCTGTTCATATCTCAGGCTTGGTCTGTCAATGGTTGAGTGGGCACAGGGGCAGGAGCAAGAGTGGGCCTGAAGGAGGATGGGAAGATCCTGTAATTAGTTGATAACCATGAATTGAACAGATTATTTGGTGCTGTCATGGCCATTACAGCCCTAACATCTACTGACCACGCTGTTGAGAGCCCAGAAGTTGAACTGAAGTTATCAAAGAGAGAAGGCAGTTAATGCCCCTGAAAGGAACATTTCGGAGAATTCTTCTACTGTGCCTCTTGACATGAATGTCCAGATTTCATCCCACTATCTGGTCCATCCTTGCGGCTCGCTCTGGCCTCCAAGGAAAGAAAAGGTTTGGTTCCAACTCAGAAACAAGAAGACCTCAAGAGTAAATGATCTCCCTCGTGACCCTGAAGATCACTCCCTCCCAGACCACCCACTATCTGCTCCATCAAGAATCTCCGGTGCCATTTGAGGCAGAGTCAAGAAGTCCCACATTAGTCGGCCATCGTTGGAACTCGTGTGGAGGTCAGTCATCCTCGTTCCCAAGCAAATGCCCAAGAGAGAAGAGAAGAGAAGAGAAAGGTTGTTTAGTGATCTGAAAGAGTTGCGCGGTTGGAGTGTACAGAGTTGTGATGAGATTAGGGCGTGGCGATATTTCTTGATTAGTACCGGTGTCAGAGGTTATGGGGAGAAGGCAGGGAGAGTGGGGTTAGGAGGGAGAGATAGCTCAGCCATGATTGAACGGTGTAGATTTGATGGGCCGAATGGCCTAATTCTACTCCTATTCCTCATGACCTTAAGAACAATAAGGATGAAAATTTAAAAATAAAAAAAATATGACAACGGTTAAATATTAGCGCGGTTCCACTTTCTCTTTTGTGTGGAGATTAAACCACAGAAATCTCAACAAGAAGCTCAGTTTGCTCCCCTTTTAGTTAATTGAGGCTTACATTTTCAGAAAGATATCAAGATCTTCACCAAGTATAGCATCAGCCACGGGCGGCTCAGAGGCAGCTTTCTGTGCCTCGAAGTTTCTGTGCCGGAGGGCTTTGGTTTCAAGTTCAAATCCAGGCTGATGTGCAGTTTCAGAGTCAGGAGGGAGTACTGCAAGTGTTGTGGGCAGTGGTGAAGGAACACTGCACTGTAGGTGGGATTTTACTGAAGACCTGCATTCGTTGGAGCATTACTGCAGTCACAGGGAGAACGTACAAACTCCCCACAGACAGCACCCGTGGTCAGGATTGAACCCAGGTTTCTGGCGCTGTAAGGCAGCAACTCTATCGTTACGCCAATGGGACTTGGGATCCTTTCTGTTTATTTGCAGAAGTAGATGGGGCTGAGGTCAGCATAAGGTGCTGCCGGGTGGGCCAGTATTGACTCACACCCGTTGAGCTTTGCTTTACAGGCAAGAGCGCAACCACTTTTGCATGGTTGACGTTAATGCTGACTTCATGGGTAGTGTTGACATTAGCAGGAACTTCCTTGGTTTCATCTTTCACTGCAGCACATGTCTTGATCACGATGATTGGGAAGGTTGGACTCTTCAGTATGAGTCATTGCTGCCTTTCCTTTAGTATTGGAATCCTACAACCCTATGGCGGTGGTAGAAGGGGTTACATTTACAACACTTAAAAGACGTTTAGGCACGTACATGGATGGGAAAGGTTCAGAGGGATATGGGCTAGATGCACGCAGATGGGACTAGCTCAAGGAAGCAAATTGGTCGGCATGGATGAGTTGGGTAAAGGAACTGTTTCCATGCTGTACAACTCTCTGGCTATAAAACCTTTGAAAATTAGATACAAGATGAACCAGCTGTAAAAACTGTAAAAGATATGTTTGCTTTATTAATAGTAATAAAACAGATGTATTAATAGCAAAGCAAGGGAGTTATGATAAACCTCTTATAAAACCCAGCTGAAATGTTCTTTTGAACCATGCCACCATGTTTTAGGAAATGATGATAAGGTTTTGAAGGTATTGGAAAAAAGAGAAATAATCTAATGGATCCAGGAGTGAGGGATGAGCGAGGATGGGCAGCGATCTCATAAGAGCACAGTTGTGCAGCGTAGAGTTGCTGCCTTTCAGCATCAAATACCTTGGTTTGATCCAGACTGCGGGTGCTGTCTGTAAGGAGTTTGCACGTTTTCCCCGTGACTTGTGTGGATTTTCCCCAGATGCTCTGGTTTATCCCCCACACTCCAAAGACGTACAGGTTTGTAGGTTAATTGGCTTGGTAACATTGTAAATTGTCCCTAGTGTGTGTCGGATAGTGTTAGTGTGCGAGGATCGCTGGTCAGCAAGGTGGGCCAAAAGGCCTGTTTCCGTGCTGTATCTCTAAACTGTATCTCTAAACAATGTTTTTAAAAAGCATGGTTGAGTAAATTCACAGAAGTGTACTTGATGAAGAACGCATTATTTATGAAATCATATGCCCTAAAATTTATGGACCTAGTAGACTGTAATACTCTACAACTAATGTTTCGAGCAAAAGAAAGAACACTTCCTGACTGTATCCAAGGTTTGTTTTCAGTGAGGGAGAGCACGTATCCAATAGACAATAGACAATAGGTGCAGGAGTAGGCCATTCGGCCCTTCGAGCCAGCACCGCCATTCAATGTGATCATGGCTGATCATTCTCAATCAGTATCCCGTTCCTGCTTTCTCCCCATACCCCTTGATTCTGCTATCCTTAAGAGCTCTGTCTAGCTCTCTCTTTAATGTATTCAGAGAATTGGCCTCCACTGCCCTCTGAGAATTCCACAGATTCACAACTCTCTGACTGAAAAAGTTTTTCCTCATCTCTGTTCTAAATGGCTTACCCCTTATTCTTAAACTGTGGCCCCTGGTTCTGGACTCCCCCAACATTGGGAACATGTTTCCTGCCTCTAACGTGTCCAACCCCTTAATAATCTTATACGTTTCGATAAGATCCCCTCTCATCCTTCTAAATTCCAGTGTATACAAGCCTAGTCGCTCCAGTCTTTCAACATACGACAGTCCCGCCATTCCGGCAATTAACCTAGTAAACCTACGCTGCACGCCCTCAATAGCAAGAATCCACTCAGGGGAAATTATATGTTTGTAAAAAAGAGAGTAAGGACAAATGTGAAAAATAGATGTGTGACTTTTAAAGGGGTCAATTTATGGAATAGTTGCAACAATGAATTAAAAGTGTGTCGTAATATGTGTAAATTCAAGAAAATGTTCAAAAATATTATATTTGAAAGGTACAAAATATGTGATCAGCACTGAGAAAAGACTGACATGACAGAAATGATGGTTCTTGACTATATTTGTGTTTCTTTCTATGTTTTGTTTATCTGCTTCTGACTTATGATGTTGTTTTTTTAATTATATTTTATTAAGTATTAAGGGTAGGAACAATGAGCCCTGGCTTCTGCCTACACCTTTTTTTCGGTCAGAAAATATCATGTGTGATTATATTGTTTTATTTTTGATGCAATGATTTCGCACTATTTAACTTTCACAACTGTATGGTCAATCTGTTGTATTGTATTGGCCGGAAAAAAAACACCCTTTCACCGTCAGCAAACTTATCAGTAATGAGAAGATACATTGAAGGTGACAGGCAATAGAACGAAATGAAATAAGGGAAAATAAATAATAATAAAGAAGTTTAGTTTAGAGATACAGAGCGGAAACAGGCCCTTCGGCCCATCGGGTCCACGCCGACCAGCGATCCCTGCATGTCAACACTATGCCACACACACTCAGGGGACAAGTCTTACATTTACCAAGCCAATTTCCCTGGATAACTGCACGGCTTAGGATTGTCAGAGGAAACTGAAGGCCTCGGAGGAAACCCACGCGGGTCACGGGGAGAACGTATAAACTCCGCACAGACAGCACCCGTGGTCAGGATCGAACCCGGGTCTCCAGCGCTGCAAACGCTGAAAGGCAGCAACTCTACCGCTGCGCCACCGTGCCGCCCACAGTCAAAGTATGTGGCTGTGATCTGAAATGTTCCACCTAAAATATGGCAGAAGATTAAATAGAAGCACACGCTTATCTACAACATATATGGATCAATTATTGAAGAAGGAATTGACAGAGACACAGGGAAGAAGTGTGGCATGGAAACAACTGGATAGTTCTTTAGACGAGATGACACAGACAAGATAAACATAACAGATAGACATAAAATGCTGGAGTAACTTAGTGAGACAGGCAGCATCTCTGGATAGGTGGGATGGGTGACATTTCAGCTCAAAGCCCTTCTTTCAAAGATGGTGCCAGTCCCGCTGAGTTACTCCAGCATTTTGTGCCTATCTTTGGTGTAAACCAGCATCTGCAGTTCCTTCCTACACAAGATGAACGAACATAACAGTTGACTTCTGAGTGCCAGCACTCCACAATAAAGCTTGTTTGGTGATATTGTGCTGAGCCAACAAAAGACCATTTGTTCAGTGGAAAAACAAATGTTTAAAATATATATTTATCCTCAGAAATTAGCACCGCAAAAACCACGATTCAGCAAGGGCGAGAAAACTACTGGGCTGGCTGCTGGCATTAACACCATCTGATAAATCTCAAGTCAAGTGAAGTCAAGTTTATTTGCCACATACACATACAAGATGTGCAGTGAAATGAAAGTGGCAATGCCTGCGGATGGTGCAAAAAAAATTACAATTACAGCATAAAAATTAAAATTAATACAGAAAAAAAAAAATTGTAGTCCCTGGAGTCAAAATAGTTAACAGTTTGCCGGGGTGTCGCGGGCATGATCGTGAGGAGTCTTCCAAAGATCGTAGTGGATCGTAGTGGATCTCAGCGTGTCGCTGAGAAATCAAACCGTTTGAAATCTCTCGGCGACAGCTGGCTTGTCGCCAGGTATCGCTGCTTAATGCGGTCGCTGTCTCATGCTGACCCCAGGTTTGGATAGGTTCTCTTAGATGCATTTAGAAGCACATAATATTAAAATAAGTAAAGTCATTTCAAAATACCATAAATTGCTTGTGTTTAACGAATTTATTTACCGTCAGGACATTTGACAGGTAGATTGGAGGCGACAGTTTGACGGTCAGGTAAGCGTGGGAATTTTCGCGATGTTTTTGGCCTCAGCCATTACATTTAAAGTGGGCTCCCAACCCAGATATGCAACCCAGAAACCAGATATGCATCTCCCTTACATTTTCAAAGAATGCCCACACACTTTTCACAAAAATCCACTGAACCACTTTAAAAAAATTTTTTTTTTAATACAGCTATTAGTAAACTGGAAGTAAATCGAGTTAATCTGCCGCTATCTCCTATTCCAATTGATGTGGTGACTGCAGGTTATTTAGAGTCTATAGGTTTCAAGAGTTGAAGAACATGAGTCTCTTGCGTCCGGTTACTGTTCCAGTTCAATGTCTCACATCTGCCTGGTGTTAATCCAGGAGGTCCAATTGAGAGCGTCAATTACTCCAATAGAGTCATTGCACGAAAATTGGCCATCAGCCCGCCAAGTCCATGCCAGCAATCAAACGCTACATTAATCCCATGAAATCCAAATGAGGCCCTCAGTCCTACAGGGAGCAAGGGTGAATCTGGGACCAAGCCCCTACTACAAAAGTAGACACATGGTCAGGACACCCCTGAAGTTAACCTGAGTTAAGTGGGCAGCACTTGGTGCTCTCTGTGTGGACTTTAGTTTTCTCTCCGTTTCCTCCCACAATCCCCCCACCCCAAAATAAAAAGGTTTTTTTCAAAAAAATTAATTGGCCTCTGTAAGTTGTCCCAGGGAATGGATTCAAAAGTGGGATAAGATAGAACGAGTGTGAATGGGTGATTGTTCTCTGTATTTCATCAATATACTTACTGTGTATTCTTTGAAATAATATCCTATCATTTGATGTAAAAATGTCCCAATTCTCCCTGCAGTACTTCATCTAATTTCTTAGAATTCATCCCTTTTCATTCGCTGCATAACACCGGAAATGGGAGAGGTTTAACATTTGAATGGGTGATTGGTGATCAGCATAAACCTCGAGGGCCAATTTCCAAACTCTATCTTTCAATCAATTCAGTCATTAAATAAATTGGAGGAGCAGCACCTCATATTTCGCCTGGGCAGTTTGCGGCCCGGTGGTATGAACGTCGACTTCTCCAACTTCAGATAGCTCCTCTGTCCCTCCCTTCCCCTCCTCCTTCCCAGATCTCCCTCTATCTTCCTGTCTCCACCTATATCCTTCCTTTGTCCCACCCCCGACATCAGTCTGAAGAAGGGTCTCGACCCGAAACGTCACCCATTCCTTCTCTCCCGAGATGCTGCCTGACCTGCTGAGTTACTCCAGCATTTTGTGAATAAATTAAATAAACTGCTGATCCATTGTATTCTATTGGCACTCTGCAATGGTTTAATTTTGTTTTAAATCTTGAAATACTTTCAAAAGCTTTTTTAAACAAACTTTTAGTTTGTTCAATTTAAACTATTCCCATGTGAGGAAAGGTTTTTGTAAGTTTTAAAAGCCTTAAGGAGGCGTAGATTATCACAGTAAACTGTTAATGGATGGGTGGCAGTACAGGCAAAAGTTCAGTAGCTATTAGTTTAAATTGTAATTGTAAAACTTTGGTTGTGTAATTTTATGAATCTAATTCTTTTCATATCCCCTTTCCCACTGTCACCATGTGGTCACAGTGCCAGAGACCCGGGCTTGATCAGGTGTTCTCTGTGTGGAGTTTGGAGAGAGGAGGGGAGAGAGGTGGGGGGGAGAGAGGAGGGGGGGAGAGAGGGGGAGGGGGAGAGAGAGGGGTGGGGGGGGAGAGAGGGGTGGGGGGAGAGAGGGAGAGAGAGAGAATTGAAACACAGGTTATACAAAATACTGACATCAAGCAAAATCATAATCAATTAAAGGACTGATTTGCCGTCTCAGATGGATGTCCTTGTTCTCTGTATTTCATCAATATACTTACTGTGTATTCTTTGAAATAATATCCTATCATTTGATGTAAACATGTCCCAATCCTGCCTGCAGCACTTCATCTAATTTCTTAGAATTCATCCCTTTCCACTCGCTGCATAACACCGGAAATGGGAGAGGTTTAACATTTGTTTAGTATGACAGCCTATCCCATAGCTTCTCCTCCATTTCCATATATGGTTCCTGTTCCACCTTTTATTATATATCCTAATGTATTCTGACACAGTTATGAGACAACCTTTTCAGTTTTTCAAAAAATCTTGCGCAATAACTTTGTTGCCCATTTATGGGGGATTTCTGATTCCTTAGACTGCCTTTGTAAACATATATGCTGATGCTGTCCAATTTAGGGTGGCATAGTGGTGGAGCTGCTGCA
Source organism: Rhinoraja longicauda (assembly GCF_053455715.1). Classification (NCBI taxonomy): domain Eukaryota; kingdom Metazoa; phylum Chordata; class Chondrichthyes; order Rajiformes; family Arhynchobatidae; genus Rhinoraja; species Rhinoraja longicauda. The sequence continues at coordinate 10,225,714 of NC_135979.1, read as the reverse complement.
TAGAAACATAGAAAATGGGTGCAGGAGTAGGTCATTTGGCCCTTGGAGCCAGCACTGCCATTCAATAGGGTCATGGCTGATCATCCAAAATCAGTACCCTGTTCCTGCTGTCTCCCAATATCCCTTGATGCCCTTAGCCCTAAGAGCTAAATCTAACTCCCTCTTAAAAACATCCAGTGAATTAGCCTCCACTGCCTTCTGTGGCAGTGAATTCCACAGATTCGTAACTCACTGGGTGAAAACATTTTTCTTCATCTCAGTCCTAAATGGCCTACCCCTTATTCTTAAACTGTGACCCCTGGTTCTGGACTCCCCCAACATTGGGAACATTTTCCCTGTATCTACCCTGTCCAATCCTCTAAGAATTTTATATGTTTCTATACGATCCCCCCTCATCCTTCTAAATTCCAGCAAATACAAGCCTAGTCGACCCATTCTTTCATCGTACGTCAGTCCTGCCATCCCGGGAATTAACCTGGTGAACCTACGCTGTACTCCCTCAATAGCAATAATGTCCTTCCTCAAATTAGGAGACCAAAATTGCACACAATACTGCAGGTGTGGCTTCACCATGGCCCTGTACATCTGCAGTAGACCTCCTTGCTCCTAAACTCAAATCCCCTCGCTGTGAAGGCCAACATGCCATTAGTTTTCTTCACTGCCTCACAGTGCCAGAGACCCGGGTTCGATCCTGACTACTGGTGTTGTCTATGCCAAGTAGATACATTCTCCCTGTGACCACGTGGGTTTTCTTCGGGTGCTCTGGTTTCCTCCCACATTACAAAGTGTGCAGGTTAATTGTTTTTTTTGTAAATTGTCCCTCGTGTGTTGGATGCGAAAATGGGATCAACTAGTGTATGGTTGATGGAGGATTGGTGTGGACTTGGTGGACTGAAGGGCCTGTTTCCATGCCATATCTCTGAACTAAACTAAACTAAATTTGCTTCTCGTCCTCTTCAACATAACCTTCAATTTCCGTAAACATTTAAAAAATTCGAAATGAGCTCAGCCCTTCTTCAGTGACTCAATGGTTACAACTCACAATGATATTGCACCTGTCTCCTGTTATGTAGGATTTTACTTTCTTACAAGTTGTTTGCTGTTACACAGATTTATTCATTTCTATAGTGTGTTTCACAATTACGCATCATCCCAAAGGCTTTCACGGCTAAGGAAGGACTACTAAGTCACAGTCACTGTTGTGATGCAGGAAACTAGGCAGCTGATATGTGTACAACAGGATCCACAAAGGGCAGTGAGATAATGACTGGATTTCCTGCTTTAAATGATGTTGGATCGGGAATAAATGCTGGCCAACACTACAGAGAGATGTTCCCTGAACTTCCTCCATTTGAGACATTGGATTCCTTGCTTACGCCTGAGATAGCCGACTTGGTTTTAATTTAGTTTAGTTTCTCATCCGAAGAGGTCACCTCCAAAGAACAGTTCTACCTCAGTCCTGTGCTGTGGCTGTTAGTCCAGGTTTCTATTTTGGGTAGTGGTGGGAAAGGGAATCACTGAGGGAGGTGACCCGAGGCAAGATTATGTGTCCGTGCTCATGGTGAGTCCACTGTGTGTATTTAGAGTTGCTAGTTTGGTTTAATTTAGTTTATTGTTACGCGTACAGTGAAAAGCTTTTGTTGCGTGCCGATCAGTCAGCGGATAGACTACACATGATTGCAATGAAGCCATCCACAGTGTACAGGTACATGATAAAGGGAATAACGTTCAGTGCAAGACAAAGTCCAGTGAAGTCCGATTGAAGATAGTCCGAGGGTCCAAATTTATGCAGCAAATGTAGGCAATTGACTTAGATTGACTGCAGGCTTGCCTGCAGTCCGTCTGTCTTTTGTGTTTTTTGTTGTTTTTGTATGAATTGTAGTTTTAATATGGTGTAGTGTTTGTATGTTATGTGGGGGGGGGGGGGGGGGGTGGGAGGGAACGGGAACTATAATATTCTCTCTCCCGAACGGAGACGCGACCTTTGTTTCTGTGTCGTGTCTCCGTTCCCGCTGCGGCCTACCACCGGCCATGCACCTGGGACAACCTGGGGCTCTGGTTCGCAGAGCCTGAGGCACGGACTCACCACCTGCGGCGCTGGCTGCCTTCGGATGCTGCGGGAACGGCTGCGACTCGTCTCCGGAGGCTCCGGCGCAGGCCGCCTGGACGTCGGAAGCCCGCAGGCCCCTGGATGGGGGCCGACATTGGGAGCTCCGGCAGCGGCAGAGGCAGCGTGTTCGCCCGCCCCGAATCGCGGGGCTTGGGTCGGCCCGCCGCGGACCTTTCACCGTCCGGCGCGGCGCTCCAATGTCGGGAGCCCCGACGTGGCAAGTTCAACAGCCTGACCGCGGGAGAAGACGGCAGGGAAGAGAAAAGACATTCTGGCCTTCCATCACAGTGAGGAGGGACTGGAGGAGACTCACTGTGGTGGATGTTTCTTTTGTTTGGTGTTAGTGTATGATTGTATGTGTTATTGCATTTTAATTGATTATTCTTATTGGTCTTAGTGTTTCAACTGCGGGTAATGTTTCATTTCACTACACATTTACGTGTATGTGACAAATAAACGACTATTGACTATTGACTAGATCTGCTGCCCTTGGACAAAGGCTTCCCGTCACCCTGAGTGTGTGGTGTGTGGTGGGCGCATTAAAATAATCCATGCATGGGGACTTTCCCAATGGGTGTGGGTCATCCACGAGTTGAAGAAGAAAAAGTAGAAGAAGCAGAAGAAGATTTGTGCTCCTCTCTGAGGTAGGTTTGGGTTTGACAGGGTAGATGTGGAGATGATATCCACCATTCTGGAAATGACTTGCCTTTTCCAGTTAACTTTCAGTTACTATTAAATCCACAACTGCCATTATTTGAGGCAGTGGGTTCCAAATCATAACACTTTTCCCTTCACCTTGCCTGTCACGCATTCTCTCTTGAACAAAGTTCTATCTAATTCTATCTAGTCCATCTAAACTACCTAGAATTCTGAACAACTCTATCAAATCTCTTAACATTCTACATTCAGAGAAGAAGAATCCCAGCCTCTCCATTTTCTCCACATAACTGAAGTAATTAAATCATTTAAATTCCAGTCAATTAATTTTGTCTGGAACCCATAAGGGTCTCAACAGCCAGGAACCAAAGAAGATCTTCAATCCTTTTGTCTCACACCTTCTGTATTCCTGCCTTGTTCAACCATTTGCCTATCACCCCCCCCCCTCCCCCCCCCCCCCCCTCCTCGTGTTCACCTATTACCTGCCGCACTTTGTCCTGACTCTCCTCTCTTCCATCTTTCTTCCCCACACGACACTCAATCTGAAGAAGGGTCCTGACCCATAGCAACACCTATCCGTATTCTCCATAGAAAGATAGAATATAGGTGCAGGAGTAGGCCATTCGGCCCTTCAAGCCTGCACCGCCATTCAATGTGGTCATGGCTGATCATCCAACTCAGTATCCTGTACCTGCCTTCTCTCCATACCCCCTGATCCCTTTAGCCACAAGGGCCACATCTAACTCCCTCTTAAATATAGCCAATGAACTGGCCTCAACTACCTTCTGTGGCAGAGAATTCCACAGATTCACCACTCTCTGTGTGAAAAAAAACTTTCTCATCTCGGTCCTAAAAGACTTCCCCCTTATCCTTAAACTGTGACCCCTGGTTCTGGACTTCCCCAAAATCGGGAACAATCTTCCTGCATCTAGCCTGTCCAACCCCTTAAGAATTTTGTAAGTTTCTATAATATCCCACTCAATCTTCTAAATTCCAGCGAGTACAAGCCGAGTCTATCCAGTCGTTCTTCATATGAAAGTCCTGCCATCCCAGGAAGGCGCTCAGTTAATCCAGCACTTTGTGTCTTTTTTTTTTGTTAACCAGCATCTGCAGTTCCTTGCTTCTTCAGGAATTGAGCTGTTTGTCTTGGTGCCTGCACGTGGTTGTGTCCAATGAAAAGAAACACAATGTGGAGGCAATTATCCACCTCGAAACTATGTCTAAGGGGTTCAGGAGACACGCAAACTCACAGGTTAACATTTCGTATTGGACCATCGACCTGCAATGTACTTTTGGATTACAATAACATTGTTAAAGAGTGTTGAGGACAAATCATGGGAATATTCCTTCAAGCACCAGAAATGTTGTCATCTGTTTGTATGAGCAGTAAACATGGTTTCAGATTTCACGCTTATGCAAGATGTGGAAATTCCTATACATTCTAATATAAAAAATCCCGGAATGACAATTGAACACTGACTCATTATCTTTACCATTGGTTAAATCACAAGCAGGAATCAACATGAAGTCCGAGGAGGGGAGGGGAGGGGTGGAGGTGGAGGGAGGGGTGGGTGGGAGTGGAGGTGGGGGGAGGGGGGGAAGGATGGGTGGGAGGGTAATGGGGGGGAATAGGGGTGGTGAGGGGGGGTGTGGGGGGACATGGACCATTGGGATTTGCTGTTGAAGATCACTGGAGCAAGTATGTCTTCATGAAATTATGCATGTGTAGTTTTAAATTAAACTATTTCCCATAACTTTGAATTTAGGCTGGATTCCTGCACCATTCAGAAAGAAATGCGCTGATGAATGAGATGTTAAACTGAGCTTGTCTGGCTCGTCAGGTGGGCCTGTCAATTTCCATATTCCCATGTTATCTTACAACATGGAAGGAAGCCGTTCAGTCCATCTGGCCTATGGCATCTCACAGCGCAATCCCATTCCCCCCACTAAATTTACCTGTCACTGATTCCCCTCATGTTCCCTTTACCTCCTCCAAATTGTACCGCCCAGCTACGCTAGGTCCAAGTTACTCCGGTTTATCATTCACCGACCTACAAATCAATGGGTTTGCGGGAGGAAACCAGAGCTCCTGGACAAAAGCCTTGTGGTCATCGGGAAAATGTGCAAACTCTATACAGACAGCAATGGAGGTTAGCTGGAAGAGAGTAGCTCCATTAGCTGTGTCACTGTGTTATCCTTTGGATTGCATGAAACATAACCACAACTCTAACTTTCCAATAACTCATCGGGGGGGGGGCAAAACTATTATCTTCCAACCTTGTTGTGAACATTGCTTGCCACCAACATCACTCTCTACCTGGCCACTCCCTGTCTGAAATGGATTTCTCAAACCCGATGCCATATGTAACTTTGAGCTGAGCTTTCATCTCAATATAGTCGCAGGTTCTATGATAATCTCACTGAAGTGCAAGCTTGAATGTCAACATCCAATCCTCAAGCCAGTGTCACTTGAATCCTCAGCTTTGTCCTCGTTATACCTAGACCCAACTATTCCCAGAAGTCCCCAGAAGTAGGGTTGAGCAAGGGGTTGACTTGAAGTGCAATTATTGGTGGAATTGGTGGGGGAGGGGGGGGGGGGGCAATTGGAAGTTAGGAGCGCTGGGTTGACTATTGAACCAAACTGCAATTATACATCGAACAGTACAGCACAGGAACAGGGCATTTGAAAAGACGTAAGTGTCAAAGTAACAAAATTGCAGATGAGTGTTTGGTGATTTGTGGAGAAGAGATGATGCAGATGGAAGCAATATATAGAAGGTTTTGATTTGATCTCATTGTGACAGTTCAGGACTCAGAGTATTGAAGCAAAGCTGAGGTGATGTGCCATTAATGTCAACAACAACAAACTAATTTGCACTAATGACATAGTGAAGTGTGTAACGAGAGTAAGTGGCCACCTCTAATGGGAAGAATCATTGACAGGAGCTATGGTGACGTAATGATTAGTCTGAAGAAGGGTCTTGACCCGAGACGTCACCCATTCCTTCTCTTCAGAGATGCTGCCTGTCCCGCTGAGTTACTCCAGCATTTTGTATCTCTCTTGGGTTTAAACCAGCATCTGCAGTTCCTTTTTTCACATAATGATCATGTTAGTGGTCAAGTCATCTAAAAATCTGTACTAATAATTGGAAACAGGAATTTCACCACTGCCTGGGGAATTTAAAGCCAGTTAATTAAACAACAACAAAAAAAAGAATTCAAAACCTTTGCAACAAAGCTACAGGATCGTTGCAAAAAAACAAAAAAAAGTATCTGACATGCGTTCAGGAGAAATGGAAATCTGCTATTTCTTCTCTTGCTCGGGTGACACGTTACTGTGTAGTTGCCTCTGAAATTGCTGAAGAAAACTTTTAACTTGTCCTAACCACAGTGAGCTGTTCAGGAAGGCGGCTCGCGGAGGGCAGTTAGGGATGAGCAATAAAGACTGATATCCACCCACATCCTGTGCGTGAAAAATAGCAAATGTTCAGTATAGCGAGAATCAAATGAAGGTTTCAGCATTTTTTACTTCAAAATTTGAAAAGTGCATGGGGTTTGATAGGCAGTCAGCAAAACCTCCATTGCAGAGATAGGTAACAACTTCCAACTGGGGGGTTTGGTCACAAGAACTCTTGCTCCACCACACATTGCCCTCAAAACAATCCTATGGCTCAGAGACCATTCTGCACTGAACAGTGAAACAGGCTGCATTAATCAACAATAACAAAGATAGCGACTCTTCTTTAGATGCTGCCTGACTTGTTGAGTGTTTCCTGCGTTTTACGATTTTATTTCCGATCACCACCATCGGCAACATTTTTGATTTTAAAACATAGAACAGTCCAGCAAAGGGCCAGCCCCTTCCAGCCCCTTCCAGCCCCAATGTCTATGCTGAACATGATGCCACTATTCTCTTCAGCCTGCTCCTGATCCATATATCCATATCCCTCCATTCACTGCATACCCTTGTGCCTATCTAAAAGACTCTTAAATGCCATTATCGTATCTGCCTCGACCACCACCCCTGGCAACATGTTCCAGTCACCCACCACTCTCTGTGTAAAAAAACGTTCCCAACACTCCTCTTTTAAATATCCCCCTCTACTTATTGCAGTGCCTCGTTGCCTCGAAAACAACCAATAGAGGGTCAGATAGTTTGTGGGATTCCTTCCCACGCGTGTGTGCAGCAGCTAAGGTTTACTTCTTGGAGGTCCCAGGGAAATCCTGAACAGTTTTAATTTAGAGACACAGGCCCTTCGGCCCATTGAGTCCATGGTGACCATCAAACACCCGTTCGCACTAGTTCCATCTATCTCACTTTCTCATCCACTCCCGACATTGACCTTGAAAATGATCAGCCATGATCATTGGCTCGATGGGCCGGATGGCCTCCTCCTGCACCTATTGTCTATTGTCTACATGTTATGGGCAATTTACAGAGGCCAATTAACCTACAAACCTGCACGTTTTGGGGATGTGGAAGCATTCGGAGAGAGTCCACGCAGTCACAGGGAGAACGTGCAAACTCCACACAGATGGCGCCCCAGGTCAGGATTGAACCTGAGTCTCTGGCGGTGTGAGGCAGCAGCTCTACCTGCCGCCCCATTGTGCCACCCTTCAGATCCGTGAACCCTCCAAGTCTGGGCTCTTAAGTTTTCGTCATTTTTCTGGGGCAATAGACAATAGGCAATAGGTGCAGGAGGAGGCCATTCGGCCCTTTGAGCCAGCACCGCCATTCAATGTGATCATGGCTGATCATTCTCAATCAGTACCACGTTCCTGCCTTCTCCCCATACCCCCTGACTCCGCTATCCTTAAGAGCTCTATCTAGCTCTCTCTTGAATGCATTCAGAGAATTGGCCTCCACTGCCTTCTGAGGCAGAGAATTCCACAGATTCACAACTCTGACTGAAAACGTTTTTCCTCATCTCAGTTCTAAATGGCCTACCCCTTATTCTTAAACTGTGGCCCCTTGTTCTGGACTCCCCCAACATTGGGAACATGTTTCCTGCCTCTAACGTGTCCAACCCCTTAATAATCTTATACGTTTCGATAAGAACTCCTCTCATCCTTCTAAATTCCAGTGTATACAAGCCTAGTCGCTCCAGTCTTTCAACATATGACAGTCCCGCCATTCCGGGAATCAACCTAGTAAACCTACGCTGCATGCCCTCAATAGCAAGAATATCCTTCCTCAAATTTGGAGACCAAAACTGCACACAGTACTCCAGGTGCGATCTCACTAGGGCCCTGAACAACTGCAGAAGGACCTCTTTGCTCCTATACTCAACTCCTCTTGTTATGAAGGCCAACATTCCATTGGCTTTCTTCACTGCCTGCCCACACATTTCACCCAACCGATGCTTGTTCTGTCATTGTGTTTGGTGTTAAGTCAAGTCAGTGACACTGGAAGGCTCATGTTCTTGCCTGGATTAGTGCAGCTGCCACAGAACTCAGGAAGCTCAATGCGATCAGGTCAAGGGAGTCTATTGGATGGAATCTAAAACTCATCTTCGGGATGTGCAGGGGAAACCGGAGCACCTGGAGGATACCCAAGCAGTCGCAGGGAGAACATGCAAACTCTGAATAGACAGCATCCGAGGTCAGGATCGAACCTGGGTGCCTGGGTGCTGTGAGGCAGCAGCTCAAACCAGCCGCTCCACTCTGCCATCCTTCGACCCATTAAATCTTGGACTTCATTGCTCCATTGGTATTGAAAGTCTTTGCCTTGTGGACACCTCATCGTGCATCACTGTTAGCACCACTTCATGATCCTACCCATTGAAAGCCATTACATTCTGTGTAAGGAAGGACCCGTCCTCACAGATTACAGTCCACTCCTTGCCCCCCCCCAACATTCCCATAAGTACCTCTGTCTCCCCCTTGAAAACATTTGAAACTTTTAAACTTTTCATCCCGGTGAGAAAGGCCCTGAGAAAGCCCAGGGATTTTTCAAGGAAATTTCAGCTCATCTTGCCTCAACACGCCTGGGTGGGTTTCCAGCCTGCTGCACAACATCAGGTTTAGACATAGAACAGGGCAGCACAAAGCAGCAAAGATGAAGGGGAAAAGATCTGATAGGAATCTGAGGGGTAACCTTTACACACAAAGGGTGGTGGGTGTATGGAATGAGCTGCCAGTGGAGGTAGTTGAGGCAGGGACTATCCCAACATTTACGAAGGAGTTAGACAGGTACATGGATAGGGCAGGTTTGGAACGATATGGTCCAAACGCAGACAGGTGGGACTAGTGTAGCTGGGACATGTTGGCCGGTGTGGGCAAGTTGGGCCGAAGGGCCTGTTTCCATGCTGTATGACTCTATGAAGATCACCAATGAGATGTGAGTTAAAGGGTCTTTGTTCTGACTAATTTCTTGGTCATCCGATAGCCTTATTATCCATTGCACAATATATTGGCATTCTCATTACTGTTTGGTCAATCATTAATCATATCCTTTTTTCATTTTATGCATCTTAGTGCAACATGCTCCAAGCTCTGCACTCCAAGCTGCACGAAAAAAAGGGCAGCATGGTGGCACAGCGGTAGAGTTGCTGCCTTACAGCACCGGAGACCCAGGTTCGATCCCGACTATGGTTACTATCTGTATGGTGTTTGCACATTCTCCCTGTGACCTGCATGGATTTTCTGTGGGAGCTCTGGTTTCCTCCCACACTCCAAAGACGTACAGGTTTGTAGTCTAATTAACCATATAACCATATAACCATATAACAACTACAGCATGGAAACAGGCCTGTCCGGCCCCACCAGTCCACGCCGACCATTCTCCCTGACCTAGTCTCATCTACCTGCACTCAGACCATAACCCTCTAATCCCCTCCTATCCATACACCTATCCAATTTACTCTTAAATAATAAAATCGAGCCAGCCTCCACCACTTCCACCGGAAGCCCATTCCATACAGCCACCACCCTCTGAGTAAAGAAGTTACCCCTCATGTTACCCCTAAACCTTTGTCCCTCAATTCTGAAGCTATGTCCCCTTGTTGGAATCTTCCCCACTCTCAAAGGGAAAAGCCTACCCATGTCAACTCTGTCCGTCCCTCTCAAAATTTTAAAAACCTCTATCAAGTCCCCCCTCAACCTTCTACACTCCAAAGAATAAAGACCCAACCTGTTCAACCTCTCTCTGTAGCCTAAGTGCTGAAACCCAGGCAACATTCTAGTAAATCTCCTCTGTACCCTCTCCATTTTGTCGACATCCTTCCTATAATTTGGCGACCAGAACTGCACACCATACTCCAGATTCGGCCTCACCAATGCCCTGTACAATTTTAACATTACATCCCAACTTCTATACTCGATGCTCTGATTTATAAAGGCAAGCATACCAAACGCCTTCTTCACCACCAGATCACAATTGGCTTTGGTAAAATTGTAAATTGTCCCTCGTGTGTGTAGGATGGTATTAGTGTGCGGGTATCACTGATGGATGGTGATTTGGTTGGCTGAAGGGCCTGTTTCCATGCTGTATCTCTAAACTAAACTAAACTAAACTAAACTAAACTAAACTAAACTCTGCTTCACTGATTATCTTGCACCACACGGTGCCTTAAGTCCCTGCATAGCACCCGAAAATTGAGAATGGGGTCAAAAATCTATGTTACCTGAGGTAGATCGTGCAATGAATCACTTCTGCCTAGATTAAATGTAAGCACAAAGATTGATATCAAAGGGATAGATTAATTGATCAGATAGGGGTGATTTTAAAAAATCCCATACTGTACTAAATTTTATCAAAACATTATAATAATAATAATAATAATGCATTACATTTATATAGCGCTTTTCATATACTCAAAGACGCTTTACAGGGCTTTAGAGAACATAGGGAAGTGAATAAATAGATAAATAAGTAAACGAACAGAGAAAGGAGACAGAAGGTGAGGTGATCTTCAGTGGTTGAAGGCAGTACTGAACAGGTGAGACTTCAGTGATGTTTTGAATGTGGTGAGTGTGGAGGAGTCTCTGACGGTTTGGGGTAGTGAGTTCCATAGGGTGGGAGCAGCGATGGACAAAGCCCTGTCCCCCCAGGATCTGAGTTTGGTCCGGATGTGGGGGGATAGGAGATTGGCAGCAGCAGAGCGGAGGGTGCAGGTGGGAGTGTGCCTGTGGAGGAGGTCGGTCAGGTAGGATGGGGCCAGGTTATGGAGGGCTTTGTAGGTCATGAGGAGGATTTTGTACTGGATTCTCTGGGGGATGGGGAGCCAGTGGAGTTTGTAAAGGACGGGGGTGATATGGTCACGGATCGGGGTGTGGGTGAGTAGACGGGCAGCGGAGTTTTGAATGTATTGAAGTTTACTGATGATTTTTGAGGGTGCGCCATAGAGGAGGCTGTTGCAGTAGTCCAGACGGGAGGTGATGAAGGCGTATAGCATCATGATTAGTAAATTTGCAGATGACACTAAAATGTGTGGTATTGTAGATGGTGAAGATGGTTGTCAAAAATTGCAGCAGGGATCCTGATCGGCTGGGCAGGTGGGCTGAGGAATGGTTGATGGAGATTAATACAGAGAAGTTCGAGGTGTTGCATTTTGGAAAGTCCAACCAAGGACCTTTATTGTGAATGGCACTGCTCTGAGGAGTGATGTAGGGCAGAGGGATCTCAGAATATAGGTAAATAGTTTCTTGGAAGTGGCATCACAGGTAGATAGGGTGGTCAAGATCACATGGCCAGATTGGCCTCCATCAGTCAGAGCATTGAGTGTAGAAGTTGGGAGATCATGTTACAGTTGTACAAGAAATTGTACAAGAAATTTAACACAAGTCGCGAGAGTTGTTGGGCTCAGGTCTACCAGCTGTCCCAATGAGCTGCTTCACATCCTTCATTTATTTTATGTTTGTAAATTAATACTTCACAAACTCTTAAAGCGTACAACATCTTTTAATGATAGCACAGCGTATTACATACATCTTCAAGCACTGGCTACGTTCCTCTACTGAACTGTACCCAGGAAGGGAAGGCGTTATGATTGATGTTAACTAGGCGGGGTTAATGGTACTGAGGTAACTATGTTATTGGTTGCATATAAACCATCTACATCCTTCCCCCTAGAAAATTAAACAGATTGTTGTCACAACAACAGGATTAATAACAGAATTAAGCAAAATCGCCATAGCGCACAGGTGGCTTACTAATCCGGCCCGAGCGCGTACGAATGTCTCCCCCTCCCCCCGAAAGAGCAGAAGAAACCGGAGGACACGAGGCAGCAGGGGAACCAGGGAAGGGAGGTGCGGTGGTAGAACCGGGAGAGTGGGAACCGGCAACAGTGGACCCGCGCAGAGGGGAACCGGGCGCGCGATATGGGGACCGAAGCATACAAGGAACGCTGGCCGGGACGGCAGCCGGCTGCTGGTATGAGAGCGGCGGGGCATAGGGTCCCGGGGGCTGCGGCTTTGGCTCATTAACCGCAAGCAGGTGTTGTCGGCTTCTTCGGTAGATGGTGCCCTCATGGTCCACCAGGTACGAACGAGGTGAGTCGGCCACCCCAACCACGGTGGCCAGACGGGAGTGACCGCCGGCGGTCTGCAACCGAACAACCTGTCCAGGCAAAAGAGGATCGAGTGGTCTGCACGACCGATCGTGGGAACGCCGCTGGCTGTCATGCTTCTCTTGAATACGCCTCTGCACGGAGGCAGGCTCCAGCACCCGAGGTTGCAGCTGGCGCTGGGCAATCGGGATAGTAGATCTGGTATTCCTTGACATCAGACGCTGAGCAGGTGACCCCATGGCCGGATCCCTGGAAACATTCCTGAGGTTTAGGAGATCCAAGTACAAATCAGTGTTGGAAAGTCTCGCCTGTTCCATCAGATGCTTGGCGCTGCGGACGGCCCGTTCTGCAAGTCCGTTGCTCTGTGGGTACTCAGGGCTGCTGGTGAAATGCACAAAATTCCACTTGTCCGCAAAACTTTTGAATTCTCGGCTGGTAAACTGCCTGCCGTTGTCAGTCTGCAGCCTGACAGGGGACCCAAAAGTGGAGAAGTGTTTCCGCAGCTTTCGGATCACCATCTCCGACGTGAGGGATGTCAGTAAATCCACCTCGAACCAGTTTGAGTATGAGTCGACCAGGACAAGGTAGTGGTTACCACGCCACTCGAAGATGTCAGCAGCCAACGAGGACCAGGCCAAGGCAGGGGCAGGCTGTTGCAGCAGGGGCTGTCGCTGCTGGTGTGGAGCAAGACTGTTGCACGTGGAGCAGGCAGAAACTCGGTCTCGGATATATTTGGCCATTCCGGGCCAGTAGAATTGGCACTGAGCGTGGGCGAGTGTTGCATCGACCCCAGGGTGTCCGCTATGGGCTGCGCAATAGTAAGAGTCAAACAGGGAGGACGGGACCACAACTTTATGTCCCTTGACGATGACGCCATTCTGGAGCACCAATTCGTCGCGGACCAGGAAAAAAGGCTGTGTTTCAGATGGCGCAGCGGAGCGCTTTGTTGGCCACCCTGCTTTAATCACCGTGGCAAGCCGCTGCAAAACTGGATCGGCAGCGGTGTGCTCGGCCAACACCTGTAGCTGCTTGGTGGGAATGAAATTAACGCCCAGTACAAGCAAGTCCTCTGTTTCGTAGGGGTGGCGATCACAGGAGGTCCGCGGGGCGCGCGATAGGGTGTCCGCAATGTGCATCTCGGTGCCCTTCTTGTAGATGATGTCGAATTCGAAACGCTGGAGCTGTAGCATCATACGCTGCAGCCTGGCGGGGGCAGCGTGAATTGGCTTGTTTAGGATGGTCACCAGTGGCTGGTGGTCGGTTTCGACCGTAAATCTGCTGCCGAACAGGAAATCTCTGAACTTGGAGCAGGCGAACACCACCGCGAGCAGCTCTTTCTCGATCTGAGCGTACCGCTGCTCGGTGTCCGTCATGGTGCGGGAGGCATAGGAGACAGGATGTAACGATCCATCGACAGACTGAAGGCAAGCCGCACCCAGACCGAACTTGGAAGCGTCACAGGTGACGGTGATGGGGCGACTTACATCGAAGTACCGCAACGTCGGGGTGTCAATCAATTTCGACTTGAGGCAGTCAAAGGCCTGCTGGTGATGTTGGAGCCAGGCCCAGGCAATATCCTTTTTTGTCAATTGCCGCAGGGGAGCACTCAGCTCACTGAGGTTTTGTATAAACTTCCCCAGGTAGTTCACCATGCCTAAGAATCGTTGTAGACCTGGCACGTCGGTGGGGGCTGCCATCTCGGAGATGGCAGCTGCCTTCAAGGGGTCGGGTTTTAGTCCGTTAGAGGTGAAGACGTGTCCCACATACGTGACTTCTGGGACGCGGAACCGGCATTTCTTGGGATTCAGCTTCAGATTGACCTTCCGCGCCCGATCCAGGATGCTGCGGAGGTTCAGGTCGTGCTCCGCAATGTCTTTCCCATAAACCAGGATATCATCCACGATGATGGCACATGGCAGGCCCGAGAATATCTGCTCCATAGTTCGCTGGAACACCTCGCTAGCGGAATTAATGCCGAATGGCATTCGCAGGAACTTGAATCTGCCAAACGGTGTGGCGAAGGTCGTTAGGTCAGAAGACTCTTTGTCCAACGGGATCTGCCAAAACGAGTTCTTCGCGTCTAGGACCGAAAAGATGGTGGCCTGCCCGACCTGAGCCGCCACGTCCTCAACAGACCGCATGGGGTGGTGTGGTCGCCTGATTGCAAGGTTCAAGTCCTTCGGATTGATACACACACGTATTTCATTCTTGTCTTTCTTTATCGTGGCAACCATAGTGGAGACCCAAGCGGTGGGATCGCTAACCGCTTCTAGCACCCCCTTTTCGACCATGTTATTCAGCATCGCCTCGACCCTGTCTTTCATGGCGTGAGACACCCTGTGAGCTGCGCGGGCTACAGGTTGTACGTTTGGGTCAACGGAAATACGATATGTGAGTGGTAACTTTCCCAGGTCATCGTTGAACAGGTCCTGGTATTCCACAACAGGGTTGAACGACAGTTGCACTTTGTGGACCGTGCGGTCGAAGGACACCAGGCCAAGATCTTGGCACGCACGGTTGCCCAGCAGGGTTACACAGTCAGAGTTCAAAACATAGAAAACGAGGTTTCTCGTTGCCTTTTGCAGCACACAAGTTAAAGCAGCCCTCCCCACAGGCCTTAGAATTTCTCCACCATAGGCATGCAACGTAGCGTTGTCAACAACCAGGGGCTCATTATTCCTTATCTTATTGAAAAGATTTATTGACAATACGTTGACCTTCGCACCTGTATCCAGCTTTGCAAGGAAGGACACACCATTGACAGTCAGAGCTACAGAGGGATCAGAGCGTTGGGCGGTTGTGTGTAGGAGGGTAAACACATTCGAATTCTCAGGAGGATTAATTGGATCTGCCTCGTAGGAGTCGACCAGGCTGGGCTGTAAATCGTAACAGCCATCAGATTGCCTCAGCATGTTTAGACTGGGTCTGGAAATCTGTGCCTGTCTCCCACGGGAACGGATCGAGCGACAGGCCGCAGAGAAGTGGTTTAACTTTTTACAAAAGTTACAAAATTTGCCATAAGCAGGGCAGGTAGACAGTCTATGGTGCATGTAGTTACAGTTTGGGCACCTTTTTTGGGGCACTTCACCAGGACCTGGGTTGGCACGCGGCAGAAAAGCATTGTTTACCATCCGAGGCTGGGGTCTCCTACACCCAGCCAGGTTGATAGACTTATTGGCCGAGTCTCGGTGGTCATCTGGCAATACAACGACCTCAGACAATCTGCAGGCATGCATAGCTTTTTCCAACGTTAGATCCGGATCCCTTAGAAGCTCACATCGTAGCTGCTGGTCACGCATGCCAGTTACTAAAATGTCTCTAGTGAGCTGCTCCGTCATGTCACCAAAACGGCACCGCTGGGCGAGATAACGCAAATCAGCAATAAAACATTCAACAGGTTCATCCGGCAACTGTTTTCTTGTAAAGAACCGTGCCCTCTGCAGAATGCGATTCGAGGGCAGGTCACAAATCTCCCTGAACTTACGTAGCAGGCAAGCGGGGTCACTGGCAGATTCTGCAGGGGTAATCTCCACGTCGTCGTCGCCCAGGACCGCTGGAGCATAGGTGAAAGTTCTGGCTCTCTTCATGGCATCAGGTCCGACAAGGTTGAGTAGGAGGGAGGCTTTAAGGGAGTCAGGATCAGCGCGATGTGCGACGTTGACAAAGTGGGTGAAATCAAACTCAAACGTGTCCCAGCGCTCAGAAATGTCAGCATCAAAGACAAGCTGCGCGGGCTTTCTGCAAGAGGACGCCATGGTCAGAGAGATTAAGCACAAAAAGGCACAAATCAAAAGAAAGAAATAAAACCCGACAGACAGGAGACGCAAGTGTCTTCCACTTCCGA
Source organism: Rhinoraja longicauda (assembly GCF_053455715.1). Classification (NCBI taxonomy): domain Eukaryota; kingdom Metazoa; phylum Chordata; class Chondrichthyes; order Rajiformes; family Arhynchobatidae; genus Rhinoraja; species Rhinoraja longicauda. The sequence goes on along the minus strand of NC_135979.1, from coordinate 10,209,594 downwards.
CACCATGTAAATTAATACTTCACAAACTCTTAAAGCGTACAACATCTTTTAATGATAGCACAGCGTATTACATACATCTTCAAGCACTGGCTACGTTCCTCTACTGAACTGTACCCAGGAAGGGAAGGCGTTATGATTGATGTTAACTAGGCGGGGTTAATGGTACTGAGGTAACTATGTTATTGGTTGCATATAAACCATCTACAATGTTCATTCTACATTTTGTATAAAACAACTTTAATTTAGCCAAAACGCCCAAAGGTCAAAGCTGAGGCAGAGTTTGCTCATTTCTTCAAGAAGACACTAGATGACTATCTGGTTGTGAGTGGCAGTAGAGTTTAGGCTATTTATTGACGATATTAGAGTGACTCCTGTGTGTTAAGATCAAAGTGGAATCAGAATTATTTTTTGCACATACATTGGATTCAATGGTACCTCTGGTTTGGCAGCCAAGTGTACAACATTCGATATTATCCAAAGTAGACCACACGAACAATCCCCTCCAGATTAAAATGTGACTTTCATACAAAATGCTTTAGACAATAGACAATAGGTGCAGGAGGAGGCCAATCGACCCTTCGAGCCAGCACCGCCATTCACTGTGATCATGGCTGATCATTCTTAATCAGTATCCCGTTCCTGCCTTCTCCCCATACCCGCTGACTCCACTATCCTTAAGAGCTCTATCTAGCTCTCTCTTGAATGCATTCAGAGAATTGGCCTCCACTGCCTTCTGAGGCAGAGAATTCCACAGATTCACAACTCTCTGACTGAAAAAGTTTTTCCTCATCTCAGTTCTAAATGGCCTACCCCTTATTCTTAAACTGTGGCCCCTTGTTCTGGATTCCCCCAACATTGGGAACATGTTTCCTGCCTCTAACGTGTCCAACCCCTTAATAATATTATACGTTTCGATAAGATCTCCTCTCATCCTTCTAAATTCCAGTGTACACAAGCCTAGTCGCTCCAGTCTTTCAACATATGAACTGCACTACTGTGACCAGTTTAACAGAGAGGGCAAGGGCAACTGGAATGGAATTCGGTAGGAGATGAGGGAAAGCGGGTTGGATAATCTCAAACATGCCAATGTTATAACGATTGTCCCTAGTGTGTGTAGGATAGTGTTGATGTGCGGGGATCGCTAGTTGGCGTGGACTCGATGGGCCAAAGGGCCTGTTTCAGTGCTGCATCTCTAAACTAAACCTCTTAAGCAGCTGGTCATTGGTTGCCATGGTTAATCGTTAAAGGTCTGGTGAGCTTCCCCGTAACCATGCTGCACAATGGGATGGTCATTGTGAGTTTCTCATTGTCACCTCTCGCCTGAGACTTATCACTCTTTAGGCCGGAAATATGTTTCTCTGCCGAACGACGCTGAGTTAGGGAGGAAACTACATGATTAGAGGTAAAGGATTAAATGGAAGTTTAGAGTTTTGGAGAGACATTATGGAAACAGCCCCTTCGGCCCACCGAGTCCTTGCCAACCATTGTATGCTATCTCGCTTTCTCATCCACTCCCTACCCAACAGGAGGCCAACTAACCTGCAAACCCGCACGTGTTCGGAATGTGGGAGGAAACCGGAGCACCCAGAAGAAACCCATGTAGATGACATTTACAAGGTAGTGTGTACTATACATAGGTTGTAAAAAGAATAGGTCAGATTGGTCATAAGGATGTTTTATATTGCTATAAACTATTTATAGGTAATCTGGTTTCCATCCCCTTGCCCTACATCGCGACTCTCCCTTCCCAGCGATATTTCTTTCACTTCCTTCTCTCGCTAAACTTCTCCCATTTCCTCGGAGTTTTGGAAATGCGTCACGTGGGATTTTGTTGATGCAAAGGAATGGGTGGCAAGTTGACATTTGCGATGAGACAATTTGACGTGATCAATTTGTCAGCTCGCTCCCTTTCCCTCGAGGGGAGGAAATATTCCATTGCACGTTCCCAGTGATGCTGTCGAGCCCCGCCACCTCCTTGTACAAGCACCAGCAACTCTGCTTGGACAGTTTCCAGGAACGTTCACAGCAGCACGGCTAAGCACTTTGCGCACATCACTCACCCAACATTCGCACCCAATACGTGCATTCATTAAGTGCTCTCCACCCCAGGGCTGCAGTAAATCACTCACACAATTGCCTGCAAACCAAATGACATGTTTAGTTTAGTTGAGAGATACAGAGCGGAAGCAGGCCCTTCGGCCCACCGAGTCCGCACCGACCAGCGATCCCCGCACACCTACACTATCCTACTCACACTAGGGACAATTTACATTTATACCAAGCCAATTAACCTACAAACCTGTACGCCTTTGGAGTGTGGGAGGAAACCGAAGATCTCGGAGAAAACCCTCGCAGATTTATGGGGAGAACGTACAAACTCCGTACAGACAGCACCCAGAGTCAGGATCGAACTCAGGTCTCTGGCGCTGTAAGGCAGCAACTCTACAGTTGTGCCACCTGCCCTTGCCTTCATCTCCATTCATTTTATGTCCGATTGAGACGACGAACATAAATCACACGTTGCATAAGGGTAGGAAGTTTCCTCAATGAAAGTAATGAACATGCATTCATTGTTACTATTAAAAGGGAAGCCACGTGGATGTGCATTGGAGCAACATGAAATAGAAGTACAATTCGTATCTTTCAAAACGAAAGAGAATAAATATTTGAAAAAAGGATTCAGGAAAGGGTGGGGTGTGAAGACAAAGTGGGCCCTTTCAGAGGGACTGCACTAAGAAAGGTGGGTTAGAAGCCAAATGTGAAGGAGAAAGTCAAGAATATTTGCCTGAAAATCCAATCGCGTGATTTTTTCAGGTTTAGTTAATGAAATGTCAACTGTCCATTTCCCTCCATAGAACATAAAACGTGGAACTGTACAGCAAAGGAATAGGCTCATGGGCCTACAATGTCTGTGCTGAACATCACAACAAGACCAACTATTAACTGCCTGCACGTAATCCTCCTTCCATTCCTTGCATATCCATGTGCCTATGCATATGTCTCTTAAACACCACTATTGTATATGCCTCCACTACCACCTCACTCAGCATGTTCCAGGCACATAACACCCTCTATGTAAAAAACTAGCTTCGCAATTCTCCTTTAAACTTTGTGCTATGATGTCACTGTCCATTTCCTGTCCACTTCTCCGACCTGATGAGTTCCTCCAGCATTTCTTTTTTTTTTTCCTGATGCGATGAAAATCCTTTTATTGCAGAGTGAAACACGGTAACGACTCTTGAATGGAACGGACCGCGGGTCGGCCCAAATGCAGCACACGGAACCAAGGAAGTAGTTTTAGAATGAGCTTTATTTCTATCTGCTCGTGGTCAGGGACAGAAGACTGAGGCGTTCACCAGGGCGACGACGAGGTCGGGAGCAGGCAGGGTCAGCAACGGGAGATCAGTCCGAGAGAGAATGCTGGAGAGTCTTGCATGAGGTCTAACGACAATCTGGCAAAGAGTGAGAGTGAGAGTGTGTGTGTGTGTGTGTGTGTGTGTGTGTGTGTGTGTGTGTGTGTGTGTGTGTGTGTGTGTGTGTGTGTGTGTGTGTGTGTGTGTGTGTGTGTGTGTGTGTGTGTGTGTGTGTGTGTGTGTGTGTGTGTGTGTGTGTGTGTGTGTGTGTGTGTGTGTGTGTGTGTGTGTGTGTGTGTGTGTGCAGGAAGGGTTTATATGCTGGCTTGATTGGTGATCTGGAGCAGGTGAGTGAACAGGTGAGGGGAGTTGGCTTAACGCGGTGGGTGTGGCTGGCAGGTGAGTGAACAGGACGGACTGTGACATTGAAGAGGCCTGAATGAGGGTCTCGACCCAAAACGTCACCTCGTTGTGGACTCACTACAACCTATTCCTTTCCTCCAGAGATGCTGCCTGACCCGCTGAGTTACTCCAACTGTTTGGGTCTATCTTCGGCGTCAGTCAGCGTCTGCAGTTCCTTTCCACACAACAACTCTTCCTTGGTTTTCTTTGCATCTCTCAAAATTTTCAATCGGCTGCTTCCTGCAGTGTGTCGCTTTTGAGATGCTGACCATATTTCCACATCGTGGTCACGCAGCACGTCAGCAGTTTGTACACAATGCTCTTTTTTGAATGGACTGAACAGAACTTGGATCACTATGTCCTTGAACTTCTAGTCAAATGCTGACGTACATTCTTGAGCTGCGTCGCCACCTTCAAACATCCAGCTCACCCTCCTGACACAATGACCATCTCCTACTCTGAATGCTGACGTTGTACAGCCTGTCCCCTGTACAACATCCTACCCACCACTGTCCAACTTGTGTCCTAATTGACCCCTTCCCTCCATTGGTATAGCTGCATTCCATGACTAAACCAATCCTCCAAATGCCAGTATTCTGGTTTCACTGCACTCCACCCTCCTCCATCCCTCTACCCCAGCAACCATCTGCAGATTGAGTCTTTGATTGACCTGTGCCCTCCCCAAAAAATGGGCTCTGAAGGCTTCCCCCCCTCCCCCTCTCAGTCGCAGTCCTCCCAAGTGAAATCTCAACAACAGTCCCGAAGCAATTGAGTTCTAACGCAGTCGGACAACAACCAAAGGGTCACTTGTGCCACCCCCTCACCGTTATTCTGCAGGTACTGGAATGTAGAGGCAGAAATTTCACAAGAAAGAGCAACCGGAGAAAACCTTCACGGTCACGTGGGGAACGTACAAACTCCGTACAGACAGCACCCGTAGTCAGGATTGAACCCGGGTCTCTGGTGCTGTGAGGCAGTAACTCTACCGCTGTGGCGCTGTGCGGTAGCACTATGCTGTAGCGCTGTGTGGTAGCACTATGCTGTAGTGCTGTGCCGCGGCGCTGTGTTGTGCCACTGTGCTGTGCTATTGTGCTGTGCTATTGTGCTGTGCCACTGTGCCACCCCACCATGCTCCTGTTCCCATTCATGCATGACAGGTATGCACATCACCTCTTCAGGATTGCTGCTTATGACTGGAATGCCTGCAACTTCAAAATTGGATCCTTTACATCTGCCTGGCCCAATGTGGCTTTGGTTCAATGGTCCGTTTTAAATTCGGCACCTTATCTTTACAGCTCCTCAGCAGGTGCCAAATTGAACATGAACCGCGGCTAGCTGATTTGACGGTAATTAGTGTTACCGATGGACTAAACTGTGGATGCAGACAATTTGCCTCACAAGGTGAAGGTGTGGAAAACCAAATGAAAGAAATGAGAGAAATTGAAACGCATTGCGACTTAATCTCAATATGACAGAAAAATCAGAACGTGAACTCAATTTGTAAATAAATCATTACTGCTTGCTGACGAAATTTACAGAACATCAGGTGGAAAATGATTCACTTCTGATTATTCATTCAATAGCTCGTGACAAACTGCACAAAGTAAGTGTGGAATAAGTGGCAGGGGGAGGGCGTTTCCCTCTCAGGCAGCTTAGGTGAGGTCTAAAATCATCTCCTGTCATTGGGGAAAGGTTTTAGTATTTCTCGTGGGAGTAGTCAATGAAACTGGGATATGTGTTCAAGTTGAACCCTGCATCAGTTAGCATTTGGCAATTGCTTCACTATCGAATTTAATTGAATATTTATCCTTCCTTTACTCCAATTTTCCGTTTCAAGTCTGCTTACCTCAGCCAGGTGAAAAGGCACAATCAATAGTCAATAGTCAATTTATTTGTCACGTACACATAAATGTGCAGTGAAATGAAAAATTACCCGTAGTTCCACAATAAGACCAGTAAAAATAAGCAATAAAAGATGCAATAACACATACAATCATAAACCAACACCAAACATCCATCACAGTGAGTCTCCTCCAGTCACCTCCTCACTGTGATGGGTGGCCAGAATGTATTTTTCTCTTCCCCTGCCGTCTTCTCCCGCGGTCAGGCTGTTGGAGTTGCCAAGACACAACCAAGACCTTTGCCGAAAAGAGCCCAAATCCAAGCTGTGCTTCCTATTGCAGTTTTCAAAACAGATAGAGTTCCATTCACAGTCAAATAATCCCAGCGTTCTCTCTCCTGACATTCACCTCATTGACCTGCACTTTAAAGTCCTTGTCAGCCCCTTTCTCTTCCATGGTGCCAATAAAACACATCGCTGTTGCCCGGCTGCCCTGTGGATTACGCTCTAAGGACAAATGCCATTTACCGATTGTCACAAGAGACGTCCGACATGATAAATTGGGAAGATAAACACCCTAATGAAAGGTCTCAACCCGAAAAATCACCTATTCCTTTTTTTCCGGACATGCTGCCTGACCCGCTGAGTTACTCCAACACTTTGTGTCTATCTTCGATGTAAACCAGCATCTGCGGTTCCTTCTTACACATGATAAATTAGGAGTCTCACGCTAGGGGCAGCCATGTCACAATTCAATGCATTGTTGCGAACAGCAGCTATCCAATATTTGTGCGCATTTGTTTGCGGCCTGTATTGCAATCTTTTGGGTGGACTTAATTTAGCATTAAATGCTACTAGGCCAAGTGGACCCGTTGGGCCCAAACCTCTCCTGCATTGGTGCAGCACCCTCTCCTCCCCCCCTTCCCCTTCCCCTCCCCCCACTCCATCCCCCTCAACCCCCCTTATCCTCCCTCCTCCCCCCCCCCCCCTCCTTCCCTCCCCCCTCCCTCCTCCCTGGGAGATAGATTTAAACTTTAAAATGCGAATAACTTAAAAATATAACACCGATGTCAATGAAACCTCTTCCATTGGCACCAAAGGGACGACGGTGAGTAAGGTGGGCCTAAAATCGTCGTGCTATCGTGTACCGATTTGGCTGCAGTTCAGGAGCAAACAAACAAACAAACAAACAAGAGTTTTAGTATATAGATGTATAAAATACATTTTAGCACAGGGTATGACACTTTGTCAAGACTTTTTCAAAAGATTCCTATGTTTATGAATTTATTCCTATAATTATGATTTTATCCCGAACTGTTTTACCACATTAGATGAATTCATAAATATCAGTTGTTGTGGTTGTAGGAAGCTGTTGCCATGTTATGTCAAGTAAAATCTACACTCATTAATGGGTGTTAGTCCTGAGATGTGTGGATGCACGCGAGGTGATTCCAGATACAGGTACGTGTGTGTGTGTGTGTGAAATTGCATTACACCCGGCAACAGGTGGATGAGTCAAAGTTGTAACAACAGTACTAACTTTCACTCTGTACCGCCTGCAATCTGGTAAAACATCCCAACACAGTTCTCAAGAATGGATACTGAGCTACTTAGGGAAATAAAAGGACAGACACCCAAGCCCCTGGATGCAGAGAATAGGTTTAAAACAGTGCAGAAGGAAGATAATAGGAAGCTTTACGGAGGAATATACAGTCTTTAAAGCAGAGATAACTGAAACGAAGGTGCCCAATAACAATAGATAATAGACAATAGGTGCAGGAGTAGGCCATTCAGCCCTTCGAGCCAGCACCGCCATTCAATGTGATCATGGCTGATCATTCTCAATCAGTACCCCGTTCCTGCCTTCTCCCCATACCCCCTGACTCCGCTATCCTTAAGAGCTCTATCTAGCTCTCTCTTGAATGCTCTAGCTCTCTCTTGAATGCAGAGCAGGCTGTACAAGAGATCCAGATTTTATACAACGTAAAAATCTCAGAGGGGTCTTGGATTCTGAGAATTTTTAATGCCATTCAGCCCATCAAGTCGATGCTGGCTCTGAGAACAATCCAATCAATCCCATTCCACTGTATTTCCCTGTAGCTTATTCTCGCTCAGATGCCCTGGTAAGGTCATCGGATTGGGAGTAATTTAGAGAAAGTATTGTTTAGTCTAGTTTAGTTTAGCGATACAGCATAGAAACAGGCCCTTTGGCCCACCGAGCCCACACTGACCAACAATCCCCGCACATCAACACACCCCTCCACACACACAGGACAATTTTACATTGATACCAAGCCAATTAACTTACAAACCTGTATGTCTTTGGAGTGTGGGAGGATTTTAGATTTTTTTAGATTTAGATATACAGCACAGAAACAGGCCCTTCGGCCCACCGGGTGCCCACCGCCCAGCGATCCCCGCACATTAACACTATCCTACACCCACTAGGGACAATTTTTACATTTGCCCAGCCAATTAACCTACAAACCTGTATGCCTTTGGAGTGTGGGAGGAAACCGAAGATCTCGGAGAAAACCCACGCAGGTCACGGGGAGAAAGTACAAACTCCGTACAGACAAGCACTTGTAGTCAGGATCGAACCTGAGTCTCCGGCGCTGCGTTCGCTGTAAGGCAGCAACTCTACCGCTGCGCCACCGTGCCGAGGAAACCAAAGATCTCAAGCAAACCCACAAAGGGTCACGGGGAGAATGTACAAACTCCGTACAGACAAGCACTTGTAGTCAGGATCGAACCCGGGTCTCTGGCGCTGTTAGACATCAGCTCTGCTGCTGAGCCACCGTGCCACCCCTTGGCAGTAGCAATCTTTCATAAAACAGTAATTATGATTCAGCTGGAGTTTTGTGCCTGTTTCTGGGCACCACGATTTGGAAAATGCACTGGAGAGAGAGGATAGGGGATTTCCTGACAGTGGAAATAATACCAAGGATATTAGGGAGCGGTTGGAATTATTCCGCTGAGGACAGAGAAGGTTGAGCTGAGAGTTAATAAAGATGACTCAAAATTCAGAAAGCTCAGGACAGAAGCTCTACCACCATGTCACTGTGACACACTAGGGTGAGGGATGAAATAACGTTGCCGTATTTTGCTCTTGAAGGATAGAGTTCTTGTAGTCGGGATACTCTGCACTCTATCTCATCTTCCCAAACCGAACCATTTTTATAAGATCAGGGTTCACCTCACGGGCACACAAATGTGAAAGAGGGGGAGGAATGTGGACTCTAAACCTCCACCTCATATACAACACTCAGTGCGTGACAGATAAGGAAGTAAGTAATTGTACAATGGAATGGGAGTGTAGGAAAGTCCCATTAGATGTTGGGAAATGAGAGTAAAGCATTACCATTAAATTTATCTCCAGCGGGATCCCATTTTTAGAGATTAGTTCAGTTTATTTTAGTTTAGTTTGGAGATACAGCACGGAAACAGGCCCTTCGGCCCACCAGGTCCCGCGCCGACCAGTGATCCCCGCGCGCTAACGCTATCCGACACGGTTGGGACAATTTACAATGTTACCGCAGCCGACAAACCTGCACATCTTTGGAGTGTGGGAGGAAACAGGAGTGCATGGAGAAAACCCACATGGTCACAGGGAGAACGTACAAACTCCGTGCAGACAGCGCCCGTGGTCAGGATCGAACCCGGATCTCTGGCGCTGTGAGGCAGCAACTCTACCGCTGTGCCACCAGATATTATAGGTATGAAATTGCCCCGTTAAACTCCTTGAAAGAGTTTTCCTCGTGGTTCATGACATATTTGCCCTTCTTCTTTACCTCCCCGTTACCGTCCCACACAATCAGAGCTAAAAACATTGCATCATGAAAGTTGCAGAGAATAGACTTGTCATGCACTCTGCGTTAGATGTAGGCGTTTGCAAAGAACAAACAGTCGGTAAGGCACGCAGATTTTCAATTTTTTTCCGTCGATGGGGGGAAGTTCAGAATAAGGAGAGCGAAAAGTTAAAGTAAGAAATGCAGACTGAAAAGGTTGGAACTGTTCATCAGGTCAGGCAAATGAGACGCAGAGGTAAAGTTTCCGATCAATGGCCTTTCACTGCAACTAGAACAAGTTGGAGAATTGGCCTATTTTAAGTTGTGGAGAAGGGGAGTACAGTAATTAAATAGAGATGCAAGAAAATGCAGATGCCTAAATCTTTTGCAAAAGACAAAGTGGCGGAGGAACCCAGTGGGTCAGGCAGTATCTGGTAAGGAAATGAACAGATCCCTGTTTTGGGTTGGGATCTTTCTTCAGACAGAAGGGTCCCATCTCGAAATATCACCTGCCCATTCTTTCCCCAGATGCTGCCTGGCCCACTGAGTCCCTCTAGCACTTTGTGTTCTGCTCTGCAATTAAATGGAGGTTTCGAGTGACTGAATGATGCAGATTGTCGTGTTGCCAGCCGAGAGAGGTGGTTGAAAACTTGTTTATTGCAGATTCTCAGAGTAAAGACGATAAAATGGAATAAAAAGACAGTGTCAAAAAGAAACACTGAACTACAAGATCCAGTAAAAGATGCAGCTAACTGAAACAAAACAGAGTGCTGGGATTACTCAGCAAGCCAGGTAGCATCTGTGGGGAGAGGAAAAATGACCCTAATGTTAAAGGTTGATGACACTTCATTCTTGAATGGCCAGTTCTGACATAGACTAAAGGCTGCTTAACTGAAATTAGAGTCAGTGGGTATTTCTCGGCGGTGAGATGGATTCTAAATCAGGAAGTCTCGCTCCAAAGGCTGCTGAGGTTAAGTTGGCAGAAAATGTCAGAGCAAAAACCAAGCGTTTCGTTGAGAAATGCCACAGATCAACAATGATCTTAAC